>NC_069500.1:171428641-171523641 GCF_027579735.1 Bombina bombina | reverse complement strand
TCAGCTAAGATTTAAAAGCAAAACTGGAAAGGTTAGTCACCGCATCTGGCCAAATGGGACAAGCTCAGGTACCACATCAAGGTCCTCTCCAATACCTGAGACCCTAAAACAGCCACACAATGCTGTTTGGATTTGAAAGCTTGCATTGTGTGGCTGTTTAAGGGTCTCAGGTATTGGAGAGGACCTTGACGTGGTACCTGAGCTTGTCCCATTTGGCCAGATGCGGTGACTAACCTTTCCAGTTTTGCTTTTAAATCTTAGCTGAGAGCTTGCAAGTGAGTGCTGGGTTTTCTCTGTGTGTTGTATTAATTTGTTTTGTAATTTTCCCTATGGTTCTTGCACCCAGACCTGTTTGGGGTTAACTGCTTGTGGCTCTGGGGACAGCACAGCTTCCTGTGAGTGCCAGTGGCACCCAGGGCTGAGCATGTTGCAGGGTCATAGGATGTGTACCCGGTCCGGTATGAGAGTGCAGTTCCCTTCCGTGTTTTTATATATATATATATATATATATATATATATATATATATATATAGTCTCTCTCTCTCTCTCTCTCTATATATATATATATATATATATATATATATATATATATATATATATATATATATATATCTATCTATATATCTATCTATATATATATATATATATATAATATATATAATATATATTCAAGCGCACATACCATTTTTTTTTAGAAGGTCCCTTTATTAACTTTGGTTGCATCTGGATTCGATGAGACACCAACATATGCTCTAAAGATATACAGTCAGGATAATAATTTATTCATTTGTAAAGACACACGTTCCCTAGAATGTTTTATAATGCTTTAAAGGACCGTTATAGTAAAAAAAATGACATGCTCTAATCCATTTTAGACTATTTTAACACTACGGAGTTGCATATTGGATTAGTTGTGTTTTCTGCTTAGAACCAGCAGTGCTCTGCGAGTCCCAACCCCTTATTCTACTGTATGTTTAACCCCTTTGCAGGGGTTAAACATACAATAGTCTACGGGTCGATAGTCTTAAAATCACATGCTTAGCAGATCAGAACATGTAATTATTTGGTTACAATGGCCCTTTAATTAAAGGGACAGTGTACTCTAGAATGTTTATTGTTTAAAAAGATAGATAATCCCTTTATCATCCATTCCCCAGTATTTTATAACCAACACAATTATATTAATATACTTTTTACCTCTGTGATTACCCTATATCTAAGTCTCCGCAGACTGCCCCCTTATTTTAGTACTTTTGACAGACTTGAATTGACTCCTAGGTAACTCTACTTGCGTGAGCACAATGTTATCTATATGGCACACATGAACTCACGTCCTCTAGCTGTGAAAAACTGCCAAAAAGGCCCTGAGATAAGAGACGGCCTTCAAGGGCTTAGAAATTAGCACATGAGCCTACCTAGGTTTAGCTTTCAACAAAGAATACCAGGAGAACAAAGCAAATTTGATGATAAAAGTAAATTGGAAATTTGTTTAAAATTGAATGCCCTGTGAATCATGAAAGTTTAATTTTGACTAGACTGTCCCTTTAAATCAATTTTAGCTACATCTACTGTCCCACCCTGGTCTAGCACTTTTGTTGCCTAGCTAAATAAATTAATTAGATTAGTATAAATGTTCTTCTAGCATATGTTTATGTGTTACCTTATTGTTTTTTCATCAGTAATATCTACACATAAAGAGGCACGAAAATAAAAAATAAACTTTTATGATTCAGATAGAGCATTCAATTTTAAACAATAATAAGAACTTTTCAATTCACTTTCATTAACAAAATGTGTACTATCTTTTTATATACACACTTTCTGAGGCACCAATCCCAGTACATATGTATATGCATTTTGTGATTGGCTGATGGGTGTCACATGATGAAGAGGGAAGAAAAATTCAACTATCTAAAATTTGACAGAAAAAAATAGTTTTTTTTTTTAAGAATAGAGATTTCTCATAATAGCCGTTATATATATATATATAATTATCTACTATGAATAAAATTTAAATAAATGCAAAAAATAAATAAATTCCGGAGTTTGGTCATAAAGGGACATGAAACCCCCAAAAATTATTTCATGATTCAGATAGAGAATACAATTTTAAACAACTTTCCAATTTACTTTTATTATTTAATTTGCTTCCTTCTCGTGTTATCCTTTTGCTGTAAGATTTATCAACTCAGGGGCAGCAGAAAACCTAGGTTCTAGCTGTTGATTGGTGGCTTCATATATATATTGATTGTGATTGGCTCACCCATATGTTCAGTTAGAAAACAATTAGTGCATTGCTGCTCCTTCAACAAATGATACCAAGAAAATAAAACAGATTAGATAATAGAAGTAAATTAGAAAGTTGTTTAAAATTGTATTCTGTCTGAATTATGAAAGATTTTTTGGGGTTTTTATATCCCTTTAATTTATACACAACTAGTGCACAAATATCTAAACATAAAAGCATTTATTGACCCCGATTTTGAAAATACCTCACATGTGTAGGATTATCACATATTTTTAACACTATCTTAAAGGTCACCTACCACCAGACGTACATTATTGTTTCAAAACTACAATTTTCCAGAATGTAATATGCTGGCATTGTGTCTCAGCTTTTACAGAACAGAAAATTGCTGCACAAGAGTATATATGTTTAAAAGGAAGACATCTCAGATGTTTTACAGTTGGGGGTTTTGACACATTTCATATGGTCATTTGATTAGCAATATCTGCCAGAATATGGAGTAATATTTAGATTTTTTTGTGTGTTTTACATACAAACTCAACAGTATTGCATTTTCATTGTGGATATTGAAATCCTGATGTATACCACTGCAGGCAAATGTCTCAAAATGTGTTCAGCTACATCTCTTGAGTCTGCCGGTGCCCCTCATACATACATTTGTCTACTTTTTGTTAAGTTATAGGGCCCAATAAGGAACCTGCCCATTTTTGTTTTCAAAACTGGAAATTTACAGATTATTTTTTTCGGCCCATTTTGCATTTAGATTAGTGCAGTAGCCTACCAGTTTAAGATAGCAAAAAAAAATCTGCATTTTTAGCACACAAGTTGCATTTGCATTGTGAATATTTTAATCCTGATGTCTACCACTGCAGGCAAATTTATCATTTGGTCAATGGTCATTTGATTAGCAATATCTGCCAGAATATGGGGTAATATTTTGATATTTTTTTTTGTGTGTTTTACATACAAGTCTGCCGGTAACCCACATGTATAGGTTTGTTAGGTATTAGTGAAGTCAAAGGGTTAAATTAGGGACCAGACTTATTTTTTTTTAAACTTGAAATTTGGATGATGGGCCTCTCTGTGATTTTGGGAAATTTATAGGAGCTCAGAAAGACCAAACACACCAACAAAAATAATGGATTCTGTTAATTTTCTTCATGTTTCTTTCACATGCTGTAATTTTCAATAGGTAGCACTTTTTATAGCTCTGTGGTAACTTAATGCCTCTGTGTCCGATATTGGGGTATTTAAAATAAAATAAAAAACTTTTAAAATGATTGTAAACTTTAATGAATTAAAGCCCAGGATCAAAAAACAATCTTAAAAACAGGGGCATTTTAATTCATTAAAGTTTACAAAGACGCTGTAGCATACATATGACTAATCCGGCTTCCTCCAATCATTGTGTGCCCCCTTTGGCATCCCGCTGAAATCAGGGTGAAACTCTAACACTAGGGTCCTTAATATCTGGTATTTTCATGACGTAATGGTACGTCCAAAAATTGCAAGAGGTCAAGAGGCTTTCCATGGTACTTCCATTATTTAATTTGCTTCCTTTGCTTTGTATCCTTGGTTGAAAAGCTTACCTCAGCGCACTCAGGACAAGCAATGCACTACTTGGAACTAGCTGGTGATTGGTGGCTACACACAAGCCTCAGGTCATTGGCTCACCAGCTGTGTTGAACTAGCCCCAGTAGTGTATTGCTGTCCTGAGGTAGAGTTTAAATATGAGTTTAACTCCTTTGCAGGGGTTAAAAACATAATTTATGTAAGAACTTACCTGATAAATTCATTTCTTTCATGTTGGCAAGAGTCCATGAGCTAGTGACGTATGGGATATACAATCCTAGCAGGAGGGGCAAAGTTTCCCAAACCTCAAAATACCTATAAATACACCCCTCACCACACCCATAATTCAGTTTAACGAATAGCTAATAGTGCGGTGATAAAGAAAGGAGTAAAAAGAATCAATAGAGGAATCTGGAAATAATTGTGCTTTATACAAAAAAATCATAACCACCATAAAAGGGTGGGCCTCATGGACTCTTGCCAATATCAAAGAAATTAATTTATCAGGTAAGTTCTTACATAAATTATGTTTTCTTTCATGTAATTGGCAAGAGTCCATGAGCTAGTGGCGTATGGGATATCAAATACCCAAGATGAAGAACTCCACGCAAGAGTCACTAGAGAGGGAGGGATAAAAATAAACAACAGCCATATGCTGAAAAATTAATCCACAACCCAAAATATAAATTATTCTCATAAAGAAAAGAAAAACTTAAAACATCAGCAGAAGAATCAAACTGAAACAGCTGCCTGAAGAACTTTTCTACCAAAAACTGCTTCTGAAGAAGCAAATACATCAAAATGGTAGAATTAAGTAAATGTATGTAAAGAGAACCAAATTGCCGCTTGCAAATTTGATCAACTGAAGCTTCATTCTTAAAAGCCCACAAAGTGGCGACTGATCTAGTAGAATGAGCTGTAATTCTCTGAAGCGGGACCTAACCCTACTCCAATAAGCTTGAAGAATCAAAAGCTTTAATCAACAAACCAAGGAAATAGCAGAAGTTTTTCTGACCTTTCCTAGGACTAGAAAATATAACAAGTAGACTAGAAGTCTTCCTGAATTCTTAGTAGCTTCAATATAATATTTCAAAGCTCTCACCACATCCAAAGAATGTAAAGATCTTTCCAAAGAATTCTTAGGATTAGGACACAAGGAAGGAACAACAATTTCTCTACTAATGTTGTTAGAATTCACAACCTTAGGAAAAAATTGAAATGAAGTCCGCAAAACCGCCTTATCTTGATGAAAAATCAGAAAAGGAGATTCACAAGAAAGAGCAGATAGCTCAGAAACTCTTCTAGCAAAAGAGATGGCCAAAAGGAACAATACTATCCAAGAAAGTAGTTAAATGTCCAAAGAATGCATAGGCTCAATATGGAGGAGCCTGTAAAGCCTTCAAAACCAAATTAAGACTCCAAGGAGGAGAGATTGATTTAATGACAGGCTTGAATACGAACTAAAGCCTTTACAAAACAGTGAATATCAGGAAGTTTAGCAATCTTTCTGTGAAAAAAAAACAGAAAGAGCAGAGATTTGTCCCTTCAAGGAACTTGCAGACAAAACTTTATCCAAACCATCCTGAAGAAACTGTAAAATTCTTGCAACTCTAAAAAAATGCCAAGAGAATTTATGAGAACACCATAAAATTTAGATCTTCCAAACTTGATAATAAATCTTTCTAGAGACAGATTTACGAGTTTGTAACATATTATTAATCACTGAGTCAGAGAAACCTCTATGACTTAGCACTAAGCTTTCAATTTCCATACCTTCAAATTTAATTATTTGAGATCGATTACGAGTTTGTAACATATTATTAATCACTGAGTCAGAGAAACCTCTATGACTTAGCACTAAGCGTTCAATTTCCATACCTTCAAATTTAATTATTTGAGATCCTGATGGAAAAACGGACCTTGAGACAGAAGGTCCGGCCTTAAAAGAAAGTGGCCAAGGTTGGCAACTGGACATCCGAACAAGATCCGCATACCAAAACCTGTGGGGCCATGCTGGAGCCACCAGCAACACAAACGATTGTTCCATGATGATTCTGGAAATCACTCTTGCAAGAAGAACTAGAGGCGGGAAAATATAAGCAGGTTGATAACACCAAGGAAGTGTCAGCGCACCCACTGCTTCCGCCTGAAAATCCCTGAACCTGGACAGGCATCTGGGAAGATTCTTGTTTAGATGAGAGGCCATCAGATCTATCTGTGGAAGACCCCATATCTTGAACAATCTGAGAAAACACATCTGGATGGAGGAACCACTCCCCAGGATGTAAAGTCTGACGGCTGAGATAATCCGCCTCTCAATGTCTATACCTGGGATATGCACCGCAGAAATTAGACAGAAGCTGGATTCCGCCCAAGCAAGTATCCGAGATACTTCTTCATAGCTTGTGGGCTGTGAGTCCCACCCTGATGATTGACAAATGCCACTGTATGTGATATTGTCTGTTTGAAAATTAATGAACAGTTCTCTCTTCAACAAAGGTCAAAACTGAAGTCCTCTGAGAATAGCACGGAGATCTAAAATATTGATTGGTAATCTCACCTCTTGAGATTTCCAAAACCCATTGTGCTGTCAGAGATCCTCAAACAGCTCCCCAAACTGAAAGACTTGCATCTGTAGAGATCATAGTCCAGGTTAGCCGAACAAAGAAGCTCCTTGAACTAAACGCTGGTGATTTACCACCACGTCAGAGAGTGTCAAACATTGGGATTTAAGGATATTAATTGTGATATATTAGTATAATCCCTGCACCATGGATTCAGCAAACAAAGCTGGAGAGGTCTCATGTGAGAACGGGCAAAGGGAAATGCGTCCAATGCTGCAGTCATGAGACCTAAATTTTCCATGCACATAACCACTGAAGGGAATGACTGAGACTGAAGGTGCCAACAGGCTGCAACCACTTTCAAACTTGTCTGTTAGAGACAGAGTCATGGACACTGAATCTATCTGGAAACCTAAAAAGGTGACCCTTGTCTGAGGAATCAAGAAACTTTTTGGTAAATTGATCCTCCAACCATGTTTCCGAAGAAACAACACTAGTTTATAAGTGTGAGATTCTGCAGAACGGAAGGAATGAGCTAGTACCAAAATATTGTCCAAATAAGTAAACACCGCAATACCCTGCTCTCTGGTTTCCATAAAGCAGGGCACCAAAAACCTTTAAAAAAAGATTCTTTGAGCGGTTGCTAATCCAAAAAAGGAAAAGCAATGAATTGGTAACGCTTGTCTAGAAAAGAGAATCTCAGGAACTGATAATGATCTGAATGAATCGGAATATGAAGGTATACATCCTGCAATCCATTATGGACCTAAAATGTCCTTGCTGAATAAAAGGCAGAACAGTCCTTAAAGTCACCATTTGAAAATTGGTACTCTTACATAACGATTCAAAATTTTCAGATCCTGAATTGGTCTGAATGAAATTTCCTTCTTTGAGACAATGAATAGATTTGAATAAAAAAACCCAGATTTTGTCCCTGAAAAGGAACTGACATGACTACCCCTGAAACTCCAGGTGTGAAACACACTTCAGGAAAGCCTGAGCTTTAACTGGATTTGCTGGGATACGTGAGAGAGAAAAAAAAATCTTCTCACAGGAGGATTTACTATTCGAAACCCCTGAGAGACAATACTCTGAAACCATTGATTTGGACCGAATTATCCAAAACATTCTTGAATAAAACCTTAATCTGCCCCCTACCAGCTGAGCTGGAATGAGAGTTGCACCTTCATGCGGACTTAGGGGCTGGCTTTTTGGTTTCTTAAATGGGTTGGATTTATTCCATTTAAAGAAGGTTTCCAATTGGAAACAGATTCCATAGGGAAGGATTAGGTTTTTGTTCCTTATTTGAAAAAAAAGATCGAAAATTATTTAGAAGGTTAATATTTACCCTTAAGTCTCTTATTACCTTGAAAAGAAGAGATAGCAATCTAGACTTAAAAAGTTATATCAGCATTCCAAGATTTAAGTCTCAAAACTCTTGTAGCTAAAAATAGCTAAAGCCATAGATCTAACATCAATCTTGATGATATCAAAAAATGGCATCAGAACTGATTAGTATGTTGCAGAAAGCGAACAATACTAGATAAATCAGAATCCAATTCTTGTTGCGCTAAATCTCCAACAAAAAAGTTGATGCAGCTGCAACATCAGACAAAGAAAATGCAGGCCTGAGACGACCTGAATATAAATAAGCTTTCCTTAGATAAGATTCAAGTCTCCTATCTAAAAGAACTTAAGTACTATCTTCCATAGGAATAGAGGTACATTCAGCAAGAGTAGAAATAGCCCCAACAAGTTGAGGATCTTTTTCCAAAACTCTATAGAAATTGCTGTTAAAAGGATACAATTTTTTAAACCTTGAAGAAGGAATAAAATAAGTACCCGGCTAATTCCATTCCTTAGAAATCATAAGAGAAATAGCATCAGGAACGGAAAAAAACCTCTGGAGCAACCACAGGAGGTTTAAAAAGGAAATCTATGCTTACCTGATAAATTGATTTCTTCTACGATCCGACAAGTCCACGGATTCATCCTTACTTGTGGGATATTATCCTCCTGCTAACAGGAAGTGGTAAAGAGCACCACAGCAGAGCTGTCTATATAGCTCCCCCCTTGACCACCACCACTCAGTTATTCGACCGAAGGTATAGGAAGAAAAAGGAGAAACTAAAAAGGTGCAGAGGTGATTGAAGTTTGAAAAATAAAAATATAATCTGTCTAAAATGACAGGGAGGGCCGTGGACTTGTCGTATCGTAGAAGAAATCAATTTATCAGGTAAGCATAAATTTCCTTTTCTTCTACTAGATACGACGAGTCCACGGATTCATCCTTACTTGTGGGATACAATACCAAAGCAACAGGACACGGATGAACGGGAGGGACAAGACAGATACCTAAACGGAAGGCACCACTGCTTGAAGAACTTTTCTCCCAAAAATAGCCTCAGAAGAAGCAAAAGTATCAAATTTGGAAAATTTGGAAAAGGTATGAAGGGAGGACCAAGTCGCAGCCTTACAAATCTGTTCAACAGAAGCATCGTTCTTAAAAGCCCATGTGGAAGCCACCACTCTAGTAGAGTGGGCTGTAATTTTTTCAGGAGGCTGCTGTCCAGCAGTCTCGTATGCCAAACGGATGATGCTTTTCAGCCAAAAAGAAAGAGAGGTAGCCGTAGCTTTTTCATCCCTACGCATCCCAGAATAAACAACAAATAGGGAAGATATTTGACGGAAATCCTTGGTCGCTTGTAAGTAAAACTTCAAGGCACGAACCACGTCCAAGTTATGTAACAGATGCTCCTTCTTAGAAGAAGGATTAGGACATAGAGAAGGAACAACAATTTCCTGATTAATATTCTTATTTGAGACAACCTTAGGAAGGAATCCAGGTTTAGTACGCAAAACCACCTTATCAGAATGGAATATAAAATAAGGCGAGTCACATTGTAACGCAGAAAGCTCAGAAACTCTTCGAGCCGAAGAGATATCAACTAAAAACAAAACTTTCCAAGATAATAGCTTAATATCTATGGAATGCATGGGTTCAAATGGAACCCCTTGAAGCACATTTAGAACTAAATTCAAACTCGATGGCGGAGCAACAGGTTTAAAAACAGGCTTGATTCTAACTAAAGCCTGACAAAAAGACTGAATTTGTCCCTTTAAGGAACTGGCCGATAATCCCTTCTCCAATCCTTCTTGGAGAAAAGACAAAATCCTAGGAATCCTAATCCTATTCCATGAGTAGCCCTTGGTTTCGCACCAATAAAGATATTTACGCCATATCTTATGGTAAATTTTCCTAGTGACAGGCTTCCGAGCTTGAATCAAGGTATCCTCGCTTAGATAAAATCAAGCGTTTAATCTCCAGGCTGTCAGTTGCAGAGAAATTAGATTTGGATGTTGGAACGGACCTTGAATGAGAAGGTCCTGTCTCAGTGGCAGTTTCCACGGTGGCAGAGAAGACATTTCCACCAGGTCTGCATACCAAGTCCTGCGTGGCCACGCAGGTGCTATCAAGATTAACGAAGCCCTCTCCTGTTTGATTCTGGCAATCAGACGAGGTAGGAGAGGAAAAGGAGGAAACACATAAGCCAGGTTGAACGACCAAGGTACTGCTAGAGCATCTACCAGTACTGCTTGGGGGTCCCTTGATCTGGACCCGTAACAAGGAAGTTTGGCATTCTGACGAGATGCCATCAGATCCAATTCTGGTGTGCCCCATTGATGAATCAATGCCGCAAACACCTCCGGATGGAGCTCCCACTCCCCCGGATGAAAAGTCTGACGACTTAGAAAATCCGCTTCCCAGTTCTCCACTCCTGGGATGTAGATCGCTGATAGATGGCAAGAGTTAGTCTCTGCCCATCGAATTATCTTGGAAACCTCTATCATCGCTAGAGAACTCTTTGTTCCCCTTGATGATTGATATATGCTACAGTCGTGATATTGTCCGACTGGAATCTTATGAATTTGGCCAAGGCCAACTGAGGTCACACTTGAAGCGCGTTGAATAGTGCTCTCAGTTCCAGAATATTGGTTGGTAGTAGGGATTCCTCCTGAGTCCACACACCCTGAGCCTTCAGGGAATTCCAGACTGCACCCCAACCCAAGAGGCTGGCGTCCGTTGTCACTATGACCGATACTGGTCTGCGGAAGCACATTCCCTGGGAAAGATGATCCTGTGACAACCACCAGAGAAGAGAGTCTCTGGTCTCTAGATCCAGATTTATCTGCAGAGATAAATCAGCATAATCCCCATTCCACTGTCTGAGCATACACAGCTGCAGTGGTCTGAGATGTAGGCGAGCAAACAGAACGATGTCCATTGCCGCTACCATTAATCCAATGACCTTCATACACTGCACCACTGATGGCCGAGGAGTGGACTGAAGTGCTCGGCAAGTGGTTAAGATCTTTGACTTTCTGACCTCCGTCAGAAATATTTTCATGTCCACCCGTGAGTTCTTAGAAAAGCCAACACAATGTCCGTGTGAGATTTGGCTAGCTGGTAAGTTGACGCCTGAATCAAAATTTCGTCCAAATAGGGCGCCACTGCTATGCCCCGTGGCCTTAGAAAAGCCAGAAGGGACCCTACCTTTGTGAAAATTCTGGAAGCTGTGGCCAACCCGAAAGGGAGGGCCACAAACTGGTAGTGTTTGTCCAGGAAGCTGAGAAACTGGTAATTTTTTTTCCAGCAACCTGAGAAACTGGTGATGATCTCTGTGGATAGGAATGTGAAGATACTCATCCTTTAAGTCCACGGTAGTCATGTATTGACCCTCCTGGATCATTGGTAAAATAGTTTGAATGGTCTCCATCTTGAATGATGGGACTCTGAGAAATTTGTTTAGACATTTGAGATCTAAAATCGGTCTGAAGGTTCCCTTTTTTTTGGGAACCACGAACAGATTTGAGTAAAACCCCTGTCCCTGTTTTAGTTTTGGAACTGGGCAGAGTACACCCATAGTATATAGGTCTTTTACACAGCGTAAGAATGACTCTTTTTTTGGTCTGGTCTACAGACAAACGTGAAAGATGAAATCTCCCTCTTGGTAGAAAATCCTTGAATTCTAGTCGATACCCCTGGGTCACGATTTCTAATGCCCAGGGATCATGAACGTCCCTTGCCCAAGCCTGAGCGAAGAGAGAAAGTCTGCCCCCTACTAGATCCGATCCCGGATCAGGGGCTACCCCTTCATGCTGTCTTGGTAGCAGCAGTGGGCTTCTTGGCTTGTTTACCTTTATTCCAGGTCTGGTTAGGTCTCCAGACTGACTTGGATTGTGCAAAATTCCCCTCCTGCTTTGTGGTGGAGGAGGAAGTAGAGGGTCCGCCTTTAAAGTTTCGAAAGGAACGAAAATTATTTTGTTTGGTCCTCAGTTTAACCGTCTTGTCCTGAGGAAGGGCATGACCTTTACCTCCAGTAATGTCGGAAATTATCTCCTTTAGTTCAGGGCCGAATAGGGTCTTACCTTTAAAAGGAATAGCTAAAAGTTTAGATTTTGATGACACATCAGCAGACCAAGACTTAAGCCATAACGCTCTACGCGCTAAAATGGCAAAGCCTGCATTTTTTTGCCGCTAATTTAACCATTTGAAAGGCGGCATCTGTAATAAATGAATTAGCTAGCTTGAGAGCCTTAATTCTATCCAAAATATCATCTAATGGGGTCTCAACCTTAAGAGACTCCTCTAGAGCCTCAAACCAAAAAGCTGCTGCAGTAGTTACTGGAACAATGCACGCTATAGGTTGTAGAAGAAAACCCTGATGAATAAACAATTTCTTTAGAAGACCCTCTAATTTTTTATCCATAGGATCTTTGAAAGCAAACTTTCCTCAATAGGTATAGTTGTACGCTTAGCGAGGGTAGAAATAGCTCCCTTCACCTTAGGGATCATCTGCCAGGAATCCCAAATGGTGTCAGGTATAGGAAACATTTTCTTAAAAGTAGGAGGGGGAGAGAACGGAATGCCTTGTCTATTCCATTCCATAGTAACAATGTCTGAAATCCTTCTAGGGACTGGAAAAACATTAGTGTAAGTAGGGACCTCGAGATATTTATCCATTTTACACAATTTCTCTGGTGGGATGACAATAGGTTCACAATCATCCAGAGTCGCTAAAACCTCCCGGAGTAACAAGCGGAGGTGTTCAAGCTTAAACTTAAAGGCCGTCACATCTGAGTCTGTTTGAGGGAACATCTTTCCAGAGTCTGAAAGCTTTCCCTCAGACAGCAATTCCCCCACCCCCAAATCAGAACACTGTGAGGGTACATCGGAGATGGCCAATAAAGCATCAGAGGGCTCAGCATTTACTCTAATACCTGACCTGCTGTGCTTACCCTGTAAACCTGGCAGTTTAGATAATACCTCTGTAAGGTTAGTAGACATAACTACAGCCATATCTTGCAGGGTGAAAGAATTAGACGCACTAGATGTACTAGGTGTCACTTGTGTGGGCGTTAAAGGTTGTGACACTTGGGGAGAATTGGATGGCATAACCTGATTCTCTTCAGACTGAGAATCATCCCTAGACATACTTTTATCACTTAAAATATGTTCTTTGCAATGTAAGGCCCTTTCAGTACATGAGGGACACATCTTAAGTGGGGGTTCCACAATGGCTTCTAAACACATAGAACATTGACTTTCCTCAATGTCAGACATGTTGAACAGGCTAGTAATAACCACAACAAGTCCTGAAAACACTATTTAGTGAAAAAAAAAAACAATTTGAAAAAATGGTACTGTGCCTTTAAGAGTAAAAAAGCATACAAGTTTTCCAAAACTGTCTTAAAATGTAGTAAATATCACAATTTTAGCATATATGTGTCTAATCTTGTCAGCTAAGATTGCACCACAAGGAAAAGTTAACCCTTTATAGAAAAAAACGTTACTCAAAAACGTTTATGAACAGTAATAAATCAACCCCCTGCTGTGGCGCCTACCTGCCCTCAGGGATCTGTAAGCCACACTATTCCTTTGTTTTTTTGTCTAAATCTGCAGCCTAGGCCCACCGGAGCTGGAGCTTGCTGTCTGTATAATCATTTTAACTGTGCATTTGAGGCGCGAAAATAGGCCCCGCCCATCAACATCGATGTCTCTCATGCTTAATGGGAACCGCTGCAAAGCGATCTAGAAAACTAGACATGTGGGTTCTCATATAACCCATACATTAATGAAGCCATGTGAACCCTTACACTGCCATCAACCACAAAAAACGTTTGTACATAAAAACGTTAAGTATCCCCAAAACATGAAACCGTTTTGCCAACAAAACATTATGATAACAGTGTCAACCAAATTGTGCCATAATAATTAGGTTCCAGTAATACCCCCTTCTTTACATCTAGGATTACTGCTTACCCCTTCCCTTAAGGGAACTATGTCAGCCAGTTCTGAAATACCACAGTCTCTCCAGAAATAAATGACTAAACATACCTCAATGCTTGTACCATGAAAAACGTTCCTCACACTGAAGCTTCTCAAGTACTCCTCAGCCATTCTGTGGGAACTCCTCTGGATCTTAGTGACAACTGCTAAGATCATTAACCTCCAGGCAGAAATCTTCTTCCATCTGCTGCCTGAGGAAAAATAGCACTCACCGGTACCATTTAAAATAAAAAAGTATTGCTTGAAGAAAATAAAAACTATCATTTTATCACCTCTTTCACTTTACCTCTTCCTATTACTAGTATAGGCAAAGAGAATGACTGGGGGGTAGAGTCAAGGGGGGAGCTATATAGACAGCTCTGCTGTGGTGCTCTTTGCCACTTCCTGTTAGCAGGAGGATAATATCCCACAAGTAAGGATGAATCCGTGGACTCGTCACAGAATTTACTAGTTCTAATATCAAGAGGACTAGTTTCTATGATATCCAAAATAATTAACACTTCTTTAACAAAGAACGAAAATACTTCATTTTAAATAAATAAGTAGATTTGTTAGTGTCAATATCTGAGAAAAGATCTTCTGAATCAGATAGATCCTCATCAGAAGAGGATAATTCATTATGTTGTCGGTTATTTGAAATTTCATCAACCTTATGAGAAGTTTTAAAAGACCTTTAATTAATTAGAAGGCAGAGAGCAGACAAAGCCTTCTGAATAGAATCAGAAACAAATTATTTAAATTTCATAGGTATAACATGTACATTAAAAGTTGAAGGAACAACAACAGGAAATGTACTATTAACTGATGGATACAATATCTGCATGTAAAAGTTTATCAAACAATGACATTCGGAAATATAATGCACTTAGCTTTAGTAGAACCGACATCAGGCAACAAAGTTCCAACAGATACTTCTGAGGCAGGATCAGATTGAGACATCTTGCAAAATGTAAAATAAAAACAACATATAAAGCAAAATTGTCAATTTCCTTATATTACAGTTTCAGGAATGGGAAGAAAATGCAAATAGCATAGCCCTCTGACATAGAAAAAGGCAAGAAGCAAAAGAAATGGGGCAAATAAAAAAATGAAAAAAATTTAGCGGCAAGTATGACGCACAACGTGACTGAAAATTTATTGGGCGCCAATCATGTCTGGAAATGACACACTCGCGTCACTAACGACGCAACCCTGTGTGAACCTCTGCGTCAATTACGACGCCGGAAATGACAAACTTGCGTCAACGGACGAGCCTTTCGCGCCAAAAAATTCTCGCGCCAAGATTGACGCAATAAAGTGTAGCATTTCGAGCACCTGCGAGCCTAAGTCAGCCCGCAATTTGAAACAATGTAGTCAATTGAAAAAAAGACTAAACCCCAGGTAAGAAAAAATATTTCTTAATATTAACTTTCCCCAAATATGAAACTGACAGTCTGCAAAAAGGAAATACATGGCAAATATAAGTACAATACATATATTTAGAACTTTTTTTTTTTTTTTTTGAATCAAAGTTTTTTATTGAGGAATACCAGATATACATGGGTATCATACAATAAACATTATACATAGAATTAAAACACGTCACCACTGAGGCTTTGTCAAGCCATCAACCTCTAGTATAACATGAAGTAATCGCATTCTGGCATTACCTCTTTTTCGTTTTGTTTCCTATGTTATAACACAGAAAGAAAAAAAAACATACCATTCACAGTTTAAATATCCAAAACAACTCGTATATCCTATAGTATGGTAGACTAAATATGACATAAAGATGTATTTGGATTCGATATAAATAGAAAGTGATATAAGAAAAACTGATAACAATATATTGACCATTG
This sequence comes from Bombina bombina, assembly GCF_027579735.1. NCBI lineage: Eukaryota > Metazoa > Chordata > Amphibia > Anura > Bombinatoridae > Bombina > Bombina bombina. The sequence continues at coordinate 171,508,068 of NC_069500.1, read as the reverse complement.
CGGATAAACACCGCTTATTTGTTCACTTACAGTGAGGGTGAACAGTAGTTAAGTGTGAAGGCGGGGGGCGGAGCCATAAGTTATATTGGGACCAACAAGTTTCCCAGGTTGTTATCATAATGGCTAATCTTTATAAGTATGCTTAAGTAGAAACCCATTAAAAGTCCCTGAGCTTTTGTGTATGACCTGAATAAGATTACATTCTGGAGCAGTTATTCTCAAAGAGGGGTAATAGGATGTATGCACTATGAGATATAAGACAAATAATGGCTTACTTGGTATAAAATAAGATAAAGGAGGCTTCCAGATAGGCTCCTCTCCTGGGGAGATGACACCTACAGGCGATAAGGGAATAAGGAGTAGGGGTATGACCCGCAGGTAACAAGTACCTGCGGGAAAGGGAGGAAAGGAGCCGATCAATAATAAATGATGTGCTCTAGTAATGAGGTGGTGCTGTGTCTGGAACCACATACCTGCATTATCAAGGTTTGTAAGGTATAGCAATTATATACATGCTAAAACTTCTAGCGGGTACAGGCTATGTGATATCATAACAGGAACTAGGATATCGAAGGCTATCCCAGCTATAAACATCTATCTAACCATATCCAACTTTGGGCATGCGCAGATATCTATAGTTATCATGAAATGGCATAGGAACATATGAAACAATAAATGCCAATGGTTCTTTGATAGCTCTGTAGCCTCCAATCTATAGTTAGTCTATATGTTGTAACTGTACATAATTAAGCAGGAAGGCTCAGACATCTCGGCCGCAGACGTCCAAGCCCCCACACACACACATAAGACCAAAAGCATCACAAGAGTATATATCCGGGTATGTAACTAGTAGTGCCAGAGCAAATATTTTTATACACTTCTGAGTCAATTGTTAGCGTAAACCTAGCTGAATGTAAATAGTGCATTGTAAACTGGCATATAAAGGAGAACTGGTATTTAGGCAGTTGTGAAATACTATCAGATAAAATCATATGCTGGGCTGTAAAAATTTTCCTCCAGGAGGAATAGTAGATATTAACAACTTTCATATTAGGCATATACATTGGCAAACATGAATTAGTAAAACAGCTTTAGAAATAGTATATGTCTCATAGAGGGTGAACTCTGCAAGAAGTTATATGAGCGCCCAATATACTAATACAAACATACTCAAAGACATAATATAAATATGAAGGGTTAGACTCCTCTAAGGGGGAGAGAGAATGTGCATATTACCTAATATTTCCACACACTGCAAACAATAACAACTGGGTACCTAATTAGTCTTATAAGTATATAGCATATATCAGACCTGGGATTACTAAAATATAACACAAAAGTGAAGAATACAGCTAACATATTGGTTCCATGTTTGAATTTTAAGGTATCAGGGGCCACTCATAGTAGGGCATGCCTAGTGAGCTGCTGGGTGGAAAACATAAATTTATAGTATATAATTATATCATATCAATGGCAAAGGTCAAATTTTGAGGGTTAACAAGAAAAAACAGTCAACAGCAGAGTAGAAGAGCAAAACATTCCACTGAACCTGATTCCAACAGTAAACAGTATTGAGCAATAACTTTTAGTCAGTAGTCTGATTAGCTAGGTGCTGATACAATTCTGAAAAGCAACCAGCTTCTTCAGTTGCCAGTAGAGGAAGGTATTTGGTAACAGGAGTATGAGCTTAAAAAAAAATAAAAAAAAATAATAGCAATAGAGTAAACTATAAAATGTGCGAGGGAACCATCTACTATCTTAAGCCTTCAAACTGTGTGCTATCTAACTGCTGTTTTAAACATTTGGGGTTTGCAACATAAAAAGGCAACATAACAGATCTCCTTCTAGGGTTTGGCTAATGACAGTGCTGTCCGGCAATTTCAATGACCACCTCTATATATGAAACACTATCATACCATGGTGTAAGTCCAGGGGTTTACATGAGCCCACAATGTATACAAAGATCAGGCATGCTTATACTTATAGGTTGCATAAAACTTTAGAAATAGTATTGCCATACAGTGTATTGCCATGCCCAAATAGTAATCTTAACTTAATATGTAATTTAGGTATAAGATATAAGAGAGGGGTGTAGTAAGTGAGAAATACTACCAGACATACATAGGTTAGTGAGATTGCTAAGGCCTAGGCCATGTGATTATTAGTTAAACTTGAGAAGGCACATTATAGCAGCCTAACAGGTGGTTAGGGACTTCTAACAGGTCTATATGTACAGCATTACACCAATACGAACTACAACCATGTTATGCTAGAGGATATATAACAGTCATCGTTATTCAAATATGTTTAGTCTATTTCTCGTGCAGATCTAAAGTGTATAGCGATAGTTAATCAAACATTCAACATATTTATGTAAAACGAATCACTCAGACATTTTCTATACAGAACAACCGGACCTGCTCTAATATACAAACTACTGCCATCTGCAGCACTCCAGTGGGATCATTAAACTAATATAAGATAGTTAGTTAATATAGAACAATAATATTATTTATAACACATGCAAACAAAATGACTGTTATAGGTGGAAGCAAAACGATTATAAGGTTCAGCCAATCAATGAGTAAAATAAGTCCACAGATTGGGAGATCCAAACATCAGATATTATAACCATCTTCATTATACTTGTTAGGAAACCAGAGTCACAGGGGTATAGCACCAAGATAAGACAAAGTGCCAATATTCATGTGAGATAGTTTACACTCTGCATAGATAAGCTTCAAACTAATAGGCCCATGTAGAGTTTGATCTTGATAAACTGATATAAATGTAAAGTGGTACTAGTGTACAACATAAACCAATAGGCTGATCTATAGTTTAAACAAAATGTGTGAGGAATCTAGTATCGCAGTTGTTAATGGCGGATACGGAGAAACAGAAAGTTCCAATGACGATCTCTATACCAGTGTCAGGAGAGGGAAAGTCTTAGTTATTATTTAGTTAACCTACTCCAACTGCGTAAGGGGGACAGTAGTAGAGACATTTAACATGGCTAACGTTACATTTGAGAGAGTGCATATGTCTTGGGGGAGCTTGGACATCATACCCCAGTTGTGAGAGAGAAATAGGTGCAGTCGATAGCGGTACTCCATTTAGCCAGAGCCTCCCCCAGAGGTCTAAGAATGCGACCGATATAGCATTTATGGCCGAGGAAGGTCGAGGTGCTCTCGGCGTCTGGTAGGGTAGAGGCGGAGTAGGTGTACTTTCAGATAGCGGGAGCTTCGTATCTGAATCTCTTCTCTCCTCTGATTCCGCCAGGGGTGGTATAATCCCTGTGGTGCCTGTGTCCTCACCATCTTCTGTATTAACTTGAATCAGCGGGATGTGCGGCTCACACTCCGGCCCTCGAGACCCTGCATCAGGGGTAACATGTGTTAATAGTTGCTGCGGCTCGAGGTAGCCATCAAGTTCCGGTTGCATGTTAAATAGCCCTGCCGGCAAATCTTGTGAGGTGCCCCAATCAAGGACTTTCCCATCAAGGCAGCAGGGATTATACCTCAGGGCATATAGTAAATCCTCTGTCTGTCGGTCCAACTTTGCGCTGAGTTCCGCAAAGATAGAAGCCAGGTCCATGGTTACTGGGATGGTAGTGTTAGAGTTTGAAGCAGGACTTATCTTTGCAGTATGGGATAAGAGGGTAGATGACACAGCTGTACTCTTAGCCCTTGATGTAAGCGGAAAAAACCCAGGAGAAGTTAGGCTGAGGACGCAGTATTAGGCCGAAGTTGAATTATCAGATCGCCATGTGGCTTCTCTGTTAGACTGATATTAAGTGGTCCAGTTTAGGAGCTCACTGAGGTCTTATATATGTCGGTATTCCCTTTAGCCTTATAGTTATCCTCTTCTGTAAGAAATAGTCGCCAAAAAAAAGAGGAAAAAGTGTTTTTAAAAGCTAAGATATCAGGAGCTCTCTCACTATGTGTCTGCTCTTGTCAGCGGTTGGCTCCGCCCCCCCATATTTAGAACTTTATATAAATGCATAAAGTGCCAAACCATAGCTGAGATGTCTTAAGTAATAAAAACATACTTACCAAAGACACCCATCCACATATAGCCAAACCAGGACTGAAACAGTTATCAGTAGCGGTAATGGTATATAAGAGTATATCGTTAATCTGAAAAGGGAGGTAGGAGATCAATCTCTACGACCGATAACAGAGAACCTATGAAATAGACCCCCATTAGGAAAATCACTGCATTCAATAGGTAATACTCTCTACGTCCCTCTGACATTCGCTGTACTCTGAGAGGAATCAGGCTTCAAAATGCTGAGAAGCGCATGTCAACGTAGAAATCTTAGCACAAACTTACTTCACCAACCCTATAGGAGGCAAAGTTTGTAAAACTGAATTGTGGGTGTGGTGAGGGGTGTATTTATAGGCATTTTGAGGTTTGGGAAACTTTGCCCCTCCTGGTAGGATTGTATATCCCATACTAGCTCATGGACTCTTGCCAATTACATGAAATAAACCATAATTATCTGCAAGCAACAGTACAATAATAAAATGCTGTAACACATTAAATGGATATACACTATATAAAAGTGCAAAAAGAAAATGCTTAAAGGGTCACTGAACCCAATTTTTTTCTTTTCGTGATTCAAATAGAGCATGCAATTTTAAGCAACTTTCTAATTTACTCCTATTATAAATTTTTCTTCGTTCTCTTGCTATCTTTATTTAAAAAGAAGGCATCTAGGCTTTTTTTTTTTGGTTCAGACCTATGGACAGCACTTTTTTATTGGTGCATGAATTTATCCACCAATCAGCAAGAACAACCCAGGTTGTTCATAAAAAATGGGCCGGTATCTAAACTTACATTCTTGCATTTCAAATAAAGATACCAAGAGAATGAAGAGAATTTGATAATAGGAGTAAATTAGAAAGTTGCTTAAAATTTCATGCTCTATCTGAATCACGATAGAAACATTTTGGGTTCAGTGTCCCTTTAAAGACCTAACACAGCCCATGGGCTTTTGTGTTCTTGAAAACCCAATTTAGGTTAGATTTTTTTTATTTTGTACTATTCGTGTCTTCTCTTTTCACTTTTGTTTTACTGCTTTTTTTTCCAGGTCATTTTGTATTTTTTCTTACTAGCTCTCGTGTTTTTAAAGGGACACTACACTCAAGTCAAAATTAAACTTTCATGATTCAGATAAAGCATGTAATTTTAAACTTCTATTAACAAAACGTCCATTCTTTTTATATTACACTTTTTGAGTCACCAGGTCCTACTGAGAATGTGCAATAATTCCCAGAATATATGTATATGCATTTGTGATTGGCTGATTACTGTCACATGATACAGGAGGAGTGGAAATAGACATAACTGAAATTTGTCAGAAAAACATCTACTACTCATTTGAAGTTCAGACTACGGGCCTGATATTCAAAACCAATCATGCAAGACTTCATATTGTAATGTAGGATTCTCTCCTTCACAACAAGAACCCTGCATAGTTAAATAAATATCTTTCAAACTAAAACTTATGTTTCTAACATTTTTTGGGGGGGCCCCTCTATACTGACGAGACATCTTGGATCATCTCACATGAGCGGCGAGCTTTTGAATATCAGGCCCTAAGTTGATATTGCATTGTCTTTTTATCATACATTTGCTGATTTTGTAAATCTGCTTTATTTACTGGTCCTTTAACAAATAGTTCAGCAAATAGTCTCATTATCTGACAAAAAAAACATGCTGAGAAGCTGAATATGTAAAAGGAAAAGTTAAGCTTATTCTCTAATTTAAAGGGACCGTCTAGTCCAAAATAAACTTGCATGATGATTCAGATAGAGAATGTAATTTTAAACAATTTTCTAATTTACTTTTATCACCAATTTTGCTTTGTTCTCTTGGTATTAGTTGAAAGCTAAACCTAGGAGGTTCATATGCTAATTTCTAAGCCCTTGAAGGTCACCTCTTCTCTCAGGGCATTTTGACAGTTTTTCACCACTAGAGGGTGTTAGTTCATGTGTGTCATATAGATAACACTGTGCTCAGGCACGTGGAGTCCAGGTGAGCAAGCTCCGATTGGCTAAAATGGATGTCTGTCAAAAGAACTGAAATAAGGGGGCAGTTTGCAGAGGCTTAGATACAAGGTAATAACAGAGGTAAAAAAGTGTATTTACATAACTCTGTTGGTTATGCAAAACTAGGGAATGAGTGATAATGAGATTATCTATCTTTTTAAACAATAACATTCTGGGGAAGACTGTCCCTTTAAGCTTTTTAATAAACTGAACAAGAGCATTTATACGCCCTTCTAGACGGTTGTAACATATTGATTCATTGACTCTGCTGTAAACTCCTAAAAATGAGGTACACTAAGAAACATTCAGCAAATAGTGTTTTATCGCAGCCAAATATAATGTACAGATATATTTTGTAATTTTATATTAAACATTTTATTCTAATATCTGAAGTAAATTATTTCATATACACCTTATTTGTGTTAGACCTTCACCTTTGATGTTTCTAAACACATAAAGAGAAATTAGCCAAATGTGTATTTGTAATAATTAACAGTAGTATGTTTGATACCAGATATATTCAAATTATTAATCAATCAAATAATTAATGACTTACACTACCTATTCTTGTAGACATTGCAAGATGAACTTGTGTTGAGCTGAGCCATATCTACTTCCTGTTTCTAAATTATGTCAGCATGTATTGGCAATAGGGTTAGCACCTCGGCCATATTAACTTGGACAGTTATGAGTTACACATGCTGCAGGGTGTGCAGAGAGGAACATGAATGGTTCTGTCCAGCAAGACTATTATTGTGCTATCAAGAGACACAATTATGGCTGGACTGGGACTAAAAATAGTCCCAGGTATTTTAAGTCAGAGCAGCCAACTTCCCCCTTTTGTTATTTAACCATACACCAAAACTTACAAGTATAATGTACTAGTTTGACTTACAAAAACATTTAAAGTGTGCAACGCCCTTTTTTCACTGCATTTTGTAAATTGTTTTTTTACTAAACATTAAAATGTGAAATGGAATTAAAAAAAAGAAGAAAGAAATTGAAGCTATTGTGGTTCATATTTATGTTTAAATAATTTTTATTGTTTTATAATTTTCAAAGAACAAGAGTACATAAATAGGATAAAGTAACATGAATTATCCTTTCTTCAATAGTTCTCTGACTTGGGAAATATTGCGTTACATGCATATTATGACATACAGATTACAGATAGTTAGTTTGTATAGGCGTAAACACTTTGTATTGTTGCATGGTCTCTTTAATATTTTACCAATATGTTGCTGGCTACTCATGAGTAGTGCTATCATAAATCTAACCATAGTTCATCAACATACAAACTGTGTATGACATTTGACAATAATCTGCCGCTTTCAAGTCTTTGGTTTGGTTTATTATCTATAACTGAATAACTTTACATAACTGTATCTAGTTGAAACTTACGTGGCTCAGAGTAATCTGTTGTATTCAGAGATTTCCCATATCTTAAAATTCATAATCTAGTAAACATAGGGTTGGGTAATTTAAAAACATTACCTTAAGAGTCAACAATTGAAAACGGGGTTATAGGGATAGAGGGAGTAGGGGGGAGTGACGACACTTTGTTTCTTGGTTATATAATATGTGGATATCAATATGTTTAGTGTGGTTGTATTTTAGTTGTCGTTTAGGTCTCTGATCACCAGCGATCTCATGGGATTTATGAACCATTATTTATCCAGTAATACCATACTGCTTGGGTTGTTGTTTTGTTATCTAGTGTGTCTGACGCTATTTCATACATGGTGTATGTGTTTTGAATTTTGTTGTGTATCTCTGTCCCGGTTGGAGCTCCAGTTTTCCAATATTTAGCTATGCATATCCTTGTGATTGTGCCTAGGATCCTGATAAATGTATTGATATGTTTGTGGTATTTACTGATATGTTCATGTAGTAAGGCCTGTTGGATCGTAAGATTGATGTTTTCATTTAGTATCTGCCCTAAGAAGGTAGATAGTCTGTTCCATGTCTTCTTAATTTCCCTGCATTCCCACCACATGTGCCTGTAGGTCCCTACTTCTCCACAACCTCTAAAACATAATCTGCTACCTTGTGGGTGCATATGGGCCGTTCGTGTGGGGGTTAAGTACCACCGGTGGATGGTTTTAGTAACGTTTTCTTTAAGATCTACACTGATTAGCCCTTTCTCTGCGTTCTGAAATATGGATTCCCATTCCTTTATGTCTTTACAAATAAGAAGGTCCTGTTCCCAGGCCAGCATAGTCGAGGTTTTGGAGGTGCTTTGGTTGGCTTGTATCGACACATACAGTAAAGATATAGTGTGTTTGCTGCGTTCTTCTGTTTTACAGAGGACTTCTATTGGTGTGTTGGACTCTTCTCTAGGGTGTTTTAGGTATGTTTGTAAAACTGAGTGTATCTGTAGGTACATATACCAGTGAAGTTTGAGCGGGTCAATCTTTGTCTGTAATTGGTTAAACGTCAGTATGTTTCTTCCTAATAAGTAGTCTGCTACTCTGTACAGTCCTTTGTTTTCCCATTTTGTAAGCTGAGTCCAAAGGTCTTCTGGCATGATATATCTGATTGGTATTGATAGGGAATACTGCTGTAAGAGTTTATATTTCGTCCTTGCTATCCTCCAGATCTTTATAGATAGGCTTGTGGTATAAGGTCTAGGTGCCTGTCCGCCTTTCTGCACCCTCCCTGGGTCCCAAATAATTGAATCTGTCGCATCCCAGCCCCCTATTTTCGCTTCAACCTTGGGCCATATAATTCCCTTCGACCTTTTTAGGAGTAGTGAGTCTTGAGCTAGTCTGGCTGCATTGTAGTAATCTATTAAGTTTGGTGCTCCAATACCCCCAAGTGACTTGTGTCTAGTTAAGATGGATTTTGCTATCCTATTAGTTTTATCTCCTCTAATGAATATTGATATCTCTCTCTGCATTGTTTCTAAGTCTGGTTTTATTATTTTTATAGGAAGGGTTCTGAAAAGATATAGTATGCGTGGCATGGCATTCATTTTTACCGCCGCTATTCTACCCAACCATGAAAAGTGAAAATTTTTCCATTTTGTTATATCTTTTTTTATTTGTCTAAACAGTGGGATGTAGTTTACTTTATATAGTTGAGTGGGGCAGGTTGGGATCTGAATGCCCAAGTATTTTAGTGTGTGTTTCATCCATTTAAAATTAAATTGTGTTTCTAGTATTGTTTTAGTCTGTTGGGGTATCGCGATGGGCAAAGCTTCGCATTTGTCTGGGTTGATTTTAAATCCCGAGATGGTTGAGAATTTCTTTATTGTTTGATAGAGGTTTGGTAGAGATATTATTGGATTCGTCAAGGTCAGTAGGATATCATCAGCAAAGAGAGATAGTTTGTATTCTGATGTATTTATCTTAACCCCTGATATGTCTGAGTTTGTGCGGATCGTGATTGCTAGTGGCTCTATACATAGTGCAAAGAGCAATGGAGACAGGGGACACCCCTGTCTGGTACCATTGCGAATTGGGAAGGATTTCGATTTATATCCTGTTGATGAGACCTGGGCTTCTGGATGGGAGTATATGACCTGTAAAGCTTTTATGAATGCCCCCTCAAAACCCATATGGTGTAGTGTTAAGAACATATAGTCCCAATCTATTCTATCGAACGCCTTCTCTGCATCCAAAGATAGGAGCAGAGAAGGCGTTCGTGTCTCTCCCAAGAAGTGTATTAAGTTGGTAACTTTTCGGATGTTGTCTGGAGTTTCCCTGTCCTTGATAAATCCCACTTGGTCTGGGTGGACCAAGTGGGGGATGATGTGTTTTAGTCGGTTTGCGATTACCTTCGTAAAGATCTTGATATCTTGATTTATGAGGGATATTGGGCGGTAGTTCTGGCATTTTTTATGGTCTCTATCTGGTTTGGGGATTACCACTATTTTAGCAGCTAATAAATCTGGGAGTATATCTCCTCCTTCCATAATGTGATTACAAAATTTCACTAGGTGTGGGGCTAGTGAGTTTTTAAATAGTTTGTAATATTCGGCTGGAAAGCCATCTGGTCCTGCCGCTTTTCCTGTTTTAAGATCTTTGATGGCTCCTAATATTTCTAATGTGGAGATGGGGGCGTTAATTGCTTCCCTCTGTTCTATACTTATATTTGGTAGTTGAGTTTGGGAAAAGAATTTTGAGGACATTGTCTTTGTTTCTTGGTTATGTGCAACTTTGTCCCCATTATATAGTTCTCCATAGTACCGTGCAAAGGTGTCTACGATTTCTTGTGGATGTGAGGTTGTGGCGTTGTTAAATGTCTCAATTTGTGGAATCGCAGAGGCCTTACATCTTTCCCTAATTTTGTGTGCCATATATCTGTCGGGCTTGTTCGCGAAAATAAAGTATTGTGCCTGAATTTTATGGATGGCTCTAGAAGCTTGCGCGTGAAGTAGTGAAGCTAAAGCAGATCTTTTAGTTTGGAGGAGTAGTAAGTTAGCTTTACTTTTAGTGTGTTTGTGACGTTTTTCTAAATCCTCAATCTCTGTATGGAGTTGTTGTAGCTGCTGTCTATACTTTTGAATCTGTGTTGCTTTTTCTTTCATTAATATCCCTCTGAGGACTGCTTTGTGTGCTGCCCATGTAATCCCTGGGTTAGTTGTGCTGTCTGTGTTTATGTGCCAGTATTCAGTTAATTGTTGCAATATTTTGTCATGTGTTTGGGGAGTTTTGACGCAAGATGGGTCGAAAGTCCAAGTTCTGTGTCTGTCTGGATCCCTAATGCCGTTAATTTGTAGGGTGATTATGGAGTGGTCAGACCACACACAGGTGTGTATCTGTGAGCAATTCAATAGAGGTTGTAAAATCTGACTAACATATATGTAATCAAGTCTGACATAGGTTTTGTGTGCTGCCGAGTAGAATGTTGTGTCATCTGTCTGGCCATACATGGTACTCCATGTCTCTATCAGAGAATGGGGTAGTAGGGTGTCACGAATTGACTTGACTAACCGGTTGTGTCTGGTCTGTTTATTGTTCAGAAGTTTGGTGGGGGTAGGGTTAATAGGTAGCATAGTAATATTAAAATCCCCGGCTAAAAATATTTTAGTGTGTGACCACTGTGTGAGGAGATGTGAAATATGATGGAAAAATTTATGTTGGTTCTCATTTGGTGCGTATATATTGCATAATGTGATTTCTGAGTCTAGTATTCTGCCTCTGACAATCAGGTATCTCCCTTCGCTGTCCGTTATTATGGCTTCTGTAGTGAAATTAAGAGATGAATGTATCAAAATGGATGTGCCACTTTTTTTGGACTTAGCTGTGGAGTGATAATGAGTGTTAAAGTGTTTTGCCCAATATTTTGGAATGTTGTCTTTAAGCAAGTGTGTTTCCTGAAGGAACAGTATATTAGCTTGTAGGGATTTGTATTGTGTCATTGCTATTCTTCTTTCAACGTTAGTGTTCAACCCCCTCACATTATGGGATAGTATCTTTATTTTAGGGTTCATAATGTTGTGTCTATGTGTGGGTGTTGTAAAAGGAAGTGTTTTACCTTGAGATCACTGGGTTGAACCTCTAGCTGAGTTGTGGTCAGGAGATCAGATTTGCATATAGTAAGTTCTGCTGTGTCGTTATTGGTCTTTGTTGTGTCGTCACTGGAGAAGGGGGAGGAGTTGAAAAGAGAAAACATTAACAAACATTTAATACATAACAGTCTAGAGTCCTCAACATTAGGACTCTTTGTGAATAACCAAAGAAGCATTGGAGAGATAAATAAATGAGAAACTGACATACTGGGGGGAAGCTTTCTCTTCACCACAGCATGTAACTTTTTTTTTTTAACTAGAACCTGGAGGAAGAGAAGAGAAAATGAAAAAAAAAAAGAAAAAAACTCTTTGGGAGTAGGGTCCATTCTTATAGTGCCTTTGGAAGGCCAAATCATAGAGGGTTATATTTTCATATACTCCCAATACAGACTAAAGACGTTTCGGTCATTAGTTCTTTTAGTTGTTCTTCTTTGTCTTCTTTCTTATGAAGAACAATGATTGTGTATAATTGCAGTTCTGATCTTTCGTCAAGCCTTCTAGGAAATCTTCCCTCCTGTCTCCTTGGTCTTTTGTTTTTTGTGATTCATCTTCTGCCATTTAAATAGATCCGGTTGCCTGCCTGGGTCCTTGTCTCTTGTTGAATTTGATGTGGGAGTTGGAATATTAGGAGACTCCAGAGCAAAAATCTTACAGATCTCAGGGATATCTTCCGGGTCTTTAAGTGTGATCGTCTTGGAGTCTTTTATGATGTATAAAGCAAATGGGAACCCCCATCTATATTGTATCTGGTGTTTCCTGAGTAGGGTGGTAAGGGGGCGTAAGGTGCCTCTTCTCTGTAGTGTTCGCACACTAAGATCTTGATAAAATTGAATAATGTTGCCTTGGTATTTGAAAGTTGGATGTTTTCTTGCCGCTTGTAGTATTTTGTCTTTGTCAGGAAAGAATGTTAGTTTGACTATGATATCTCTTGGGGGCAAACCTGGTTTAGGCTTGGGTTTTAGAGCCCTATGAGCTCTTTCTACATGAAAGACATAATCAGCAGGAGAGTTTGTGATATGAGTGAAGAGTTGGGTGAGGTATGTTGGTATATCCGTGGGGAGTATTTCTTCTGGAACTCCTTTTAGGCGGATATTGTTCCTCCTGCTCCTATTCTCCAAATCTTCGATTTTATCTTGGAGTTCTTCGAATGTTTGTTGTTGTGTGGTCATGGTTTGCGCCATTTCATCCATTTGTTCCACCATAGCATCTTTTTGATCTTCTAGTGTCTCCATTCTGTTGCCCATTTCACAAAGATCAGATTTGATTTCAGTTAGGCTATTGGTCACTGATGAATGGATGGAGTCGATTTTCTCCCATAGTTTTTCAAAATTGTCAGCAATGTCTTTTTTGGACACTAAATTGTTGAGGTCAACTTTTGTTAGTGGACTTTCATCTTGTGCAAGTTGATGTGTTTCGGTGTCAGATTCGTCTTCAATTTCTGTGTCCACATGTTGTTTGTTTGTCTGGGAGGGTTTAAAAAATGTTGATACTGTTGATGGTTTTACTGTTTTCTCACCTTTTGTAGTTCTCTTAGACGTCATCTTGAAGATGAATGAGTGTAGTTAAGAGAAAGTATCGGCTAGTTTGCAAGAAGTGTTTCTTGGAGACACTTGTGATATTTAACGGGACCCAGTATATTCTGTAATGTAGATATGAGAGTAGATAATTTAAGGAAAGAGACAAGTGGGCAGGCAATTTATTGCATATTCATGGCAAAAGCAGTCACGAGGTGCTGTAGTGGCATGTTAGCTGAAGTATCTTCATCCCCAATATTATTTGAAGGATTATTCACATGTCAATTGGTAGGCCTAGCAACTATTTTCCTAAATGTTCAGGTGTTATTCTTTTGGGGGGTCGGCTGTCTTTTATGATACAAGCCCTGAGATGTATCTATGAGTCGTGCCTGCAATCAGGGTATGCTTATGATAACTACATCTATTGCTGCAGTAGTTCTGTATCCCTATTTCAGGGGTGTGTTTCAGGGTTAATAGCGTGATTCGTTTATGTAGCCCTGTAGTGGAGTGTTAGACTTTGCAGGAGTGGGTCCAATAAACAAATAAGCTCCTGTGTGAGCTCAGCAGCTAAAATATATTGTATTACTGGCTGTAAAGTTCTTGTGTAATTCGCTGCTTTGGTTTTTGTTTAGGCTGTCAGTAAATAATATGACCTGTTGCTCGGTTTATTTTAGTGCTTAGCGTGTGGTCTCAGGATGGTTGTTAAGCTTGACCTTCTCATTCACTGTGTTTTGCTTGTTTGGGCGTTAATTTCAAAAGTCCCAAAAGCCTTTTGTTTAGTTTTTTATCTTCCGAGTTCTCTGTCACTGTTCACACATGGGAGTTCTCATGCGCTACCTAAGATGGCGTCTGTTCGCGCCTTAAATCTCCCCTCCGTGTGTCCCAGTAAGTGAGTGCAGTATGAGATCAGGATGGCTCCGGGTCAGCCTATATTACGTATGGGGGGTAAGAGGGCTATTCCCAATAAGTCTCTCACCTTGCACACCTCTGCCCTCCGTAATCCGACCACAGTCAGGCTTGTTGTCGGTCCGCCTCCAGATCCACCGCTGTTTGCAGTATCGGCCCCGGAGCGGAGCCCCGACCCTCCGGGGTCGCAAATCGCTCCTTTGATGTCAGGTGGTGGTCTGGCAGCGGGTCCGGAGTGAGGAGATAGACCCTAGTTAAGCCGGTTGTGTCGGCAGGGGTTGTTTGGCTTAGGCAGCTGCGGTAGTCTCCCCTGTCTCTTCTCCTCAGCCTAAGTTATCCGCTGATTTTGTAAGGGAGTGATATAATCTCTTTCTGTCACAAGTTTGGTGGCAATTGATATGAATTTAGTGTAATTTAATACCCCTTTTATGGCTTAATTTGATCTTCTTATCCAGGAGCTCCTGAAAGATGCTGCTGTTCAGCTCAGCAGTTAACTCCGCCCCCTGTGGTTCATATTTAAAGGGACATTCCAGTCAAAATGTACAGTATCTCACAAAAGTGAGTACACCCTCACATTTTTGTAAATATTTTATTATACCTCTCAAAATAACTCAACACACAGCCATTATTGTCTAAACCGTTGGCAACAAAAGTGAGTACACTCCTAATTGGAAATGTCCAAATTGGGCCCAATTAGCCAATTTCCCTCCCTGGTGTCATGTAACTCGTTTGTGTTACAAGGTCTCAGGTGTAAATGGGGAGCAGGTGCGTTAAATTTGGTGTTATTGCTCTTACACTCTCTCATACTGGTAACTGGAAGTTCAACATGGCACCTCATGGCAAAGAACTCTCTGAGGACCTAAAAAAAAGAATTGTTGCTCTACATAAAGATGGCCTAGGGTATAAGAAGATTGCCAAGACTCTGAAACTGAGCTGCAGCATGGTGGGCAAGACCATACAGCAGTTTCACAGGAAAGGTTCCACTCACAACAGGCCTCACCATGGTCAACCAAAGAAGTTGAGTGTACGTGTTCAGCGTCATATCCAGAGGTTGTATTTGAGAAACATACGTATGAGTGCTGCCAGAATTGCTGCAGAGGCTGAAGGGGTGGGGGATCAGCCTGTCAGTGCTCAGACCATACTGCGCACACTGCATCAAATTGGTCTGCATGGTTGTCATCCCAGAAGGAAGCCTCTTCTAAAGATGATGCACAAGAAAGCCTGCAAACAGTTTGCTGAAGATACACTTATTTGGTTCAGATGGTGTCAAGCGTGTGTGGCGGCAACCAGGTGAGGGGTACAAAGACAAGTGCCTACAGTCAAGCATGGTGGTGGGAGTGTCATGATATGGGCCTGCATGAGTGCAGCTGGCACTGGGGAGCTACAGTTCGTTGAGGGAACCATGAATGCCAACATGTACTGTGACATACTAAAGCAGAGCATGATCCCCTCCCTTTGGAGACTGGGCCGCAGGGCAGTATTTCAACATGATAAAAACCTCAAACACACCTCCAAAAATGACAACTGCATTGCTAAAGAAGCTGAGGGTAAAGGTGATGGACTGCCCAAGCATGTGTCCAGACCTAAACCCTATTGAGCATCTGTGGGGCATCCTTAAATGGAAGGTGGGGGAGAGCAAGGTCTCTAACATCCACCAGCTCTGTGATGTCATCATGGAGGAGTGGAAGAGGACTCCAGTGGCAATCTGTGAAGCTCTGGTGAACTCCATGCCCAAGAGGGTTAGAGTAGTGCTGGAAAATAATGGTGGCCACACAAAATATTGACACTTTGGGGTGTACTCACTTTTATTGCCAACGGTTTAGACATTAATGGCTGTGTGTTGAGTTTTTTTGAGGGGACAGCAAATATACACTGTTATACAGGCTGTCCGCTAAACTCACTACTTTACATTGTAGTAAAGTGTCATTTCTTCAGTGCTGTTACATGAAAAGATAATAGCATATTTACAAAAATGTGAGAGGTGTACTCACTTTTGTGAGATACTTTAAATGCACATAGACTTATTGCATCTTTGAATAGAAACATATTTTCAATATACATGTACTGGCAAAAATGCTTCTATTAAGAGTTATCACTCTTTTTTTTTCTCTGCACATGCATGTGAAGCATAGCTAGATATTCTCATTGCACCCACATTTTAAATAATGCAGCTGCTCAGATAATCAGTGGGGCTTGTATCATGTCAGCAATTAACAAATTGAGTCATTACTAGATGGTACAAGCACCTTAGGCTCTCCGAACAAGTGTTGTGTTACACTTTTGAAACAGCTATAGCTTTTATTAGAAGCATTTTTGCTAATGCATGTATATTACAAAGTTGCTTCTGATCAATACAGAAATGCACCCCACGTGGTTTTCAATTTTGGCTGGGATATCCCTTTAAATAAAGAATGACTACTTATTTATTATATGCCTTTGTAGTCACAGTTACTCAAAATAAAAGGTACCTGAGCATATCAGGATTGGCCCTGACCTGACTCACAGACACAGCAAGGTAGTGAGGCATGGCATGGCTGGCCCTGGATCATGCACAAATAACAATGCTGGTGACCGGACTGGGGTAAGGCAACAGGCCCACAACTTGCCCTGACCAACAGGGAAAATGCCCTATGCTCAGTCAGGGCCTGGGCACAATATATGTTCTCTGCACACCCTGTAGCATGAGCATCTCATAACTGCCCAGGTTAAGATAGTCAAGATAGCCACCCTAATTGGCAGTGCCACCATGGTACAGTTAAGAGAGAGGAATTTACGTTTACTGTCCAATGCTCTCAACAGTTGGCAAAATGTCATTTTTGGATAAGAGCTAGGAAATATGTGCTGTGCCTGTGATATGTCCCCAAACCTACCCATGACCCACACTGCGTCATCCACAGTACACCTGCAACACCGCCCTTCCTGTTATGGCTTTAACCACAAAACACTGGTGGGTCACTGCCCACAAGTCCCTTTACCTCTCTGTCCCTGAAAACCTCCATGACCATCTGTTAATGTAAGGTTATTGCTGGTAATTTATGCTTCCAAAAAAACATTTGCATAAAGTGCAATATGTCATTTTCTTAGCTCCAACTTTGGGCGTATGTTGTAAATGCTTGTAATTGAGAATCAGGAACAAACTTGTAAAATGACTACTGTACTGGCTTTCAATGATTAAAAATAAATAAATTAAAAATAACGATAATATATTCACCTTTGTAAAGTCATTTAAGTTTTCTTCACTTGTTTCTGAACATTTATTTCAATTCAGTCCCTAAAGACATTACAATAAATTGGAATTTATGTTTTTATTTATTTTTTTTATTATTTTTGTCAAAGCTTTTCTATGTAAACTTTTTTTCAGCAACAATTAATTAAAGGGATTTTTGCAAAATGAATTTGGGGAAACAAATATGTGGAAGGGTATGAACTCAAAAGCATGAAAAGAACAAAAATGTTGCTCAATGAACATGATACAAACACCTGCTTATACCTCTCAGTACGGCAGAGGGGAAAATACATTAATTGTGAAATAGGAGACGATCCAAATCTCACTGCACAAACTGAATATTGATTTGGGTTTTTTTCCAGCTTTCACAGAGCAAGGGTGATCTCTCCAATAAGCCAGTCTATTATTGCAGTTACATTAGTGTAATAGAACATGACAAGAGTAGAATATTTTACCAGATGAAAGTTTCACACACTGTGACACCAGATTTCAGTGGCCACTTCAATATTCCCAAAATGATTAATGCCCTGTTTATTCTGCAGGGCCAAATCCACATAGCAAACAGATTGCTGTATTCTACCTAGTGCGGGAACAGACCAGGTGCTGCAGTTTTATTATTAGACAAGTCATTTATCCTGATTCTAATATAAAAACAACTATTATTTGAAGCAGAAGCTTGTTTCTCTCCATCTTGTCAATGCATTTTCACATTCATTGTCCACAATGGAAAAGGAAACCGAAAAAAATATATATAATGTTTTTGTGACCATAGTAAAACAAAAGCTTAAATCCAATCAGAGGAAACAGAAGATGAAGCACGCAAAAAAATTGTTCAAACAAAGGAAGCCTGCACACCAATACACAAGAGGCAGACATCTTACTGCAACGTGTCAATCCTATTCATTTTTACGGGATGCGATGGAAACTATTCCAATTTTTTTTATATTTTTTTGTCTTTTAAACAAGAATAAAAAGGTTCCTGTGGGAATAGAATTCTCTTTAGAACACAGAAGAGCAGAGAAACAATGTCTGCATTCCGAGCAGAGCTAAAAATACTTATTTCTGCTCAGCCAAACTCATATTCAATATAAATGTAATAAAGTGTGAGCAACCGCTGACATTCAAAAACAAAATTACAAAAAAGAAGTACTCAGTGTATTCTCCAGGACACAAATAAATTAGATCGGTAATAATACAATTTTATGAAATGTATTGGTGTTCTGTAAGAAATTACTTGTTATTTAAAGCAGAAAGTAAAGTTTACGAAGGTGAAGAAATACAGGCATTTAGCTTAAATATATCTATTTAGACCAGTTTAGATTCTTAACTTCAATCATTTATCACTGTCTCTCGTGGACAAATTAGTTATTGAATTACTTTACATAAGTGCCCCATGTGTGGGTGAAGTGCCAATGAAACTTCTGCTAAAGGAACATTGTACACTAGATTTTTCTTTGCATAACTGTTATGTAGATTATATATTTGTATAGCCCATACAGTTTTTTTTTTTTTAAATGTATAGTTTAAATAACATTGTGTTGATTTTCAGACTCTTAACCAAGCCCCAAAGTTTTAGAAGTAGACTGTTGTCTACCTACTCCAGCTTGCTCCTGTTTGTGTAAAGGGTCTTATCATATGCAGGGGAGTGGGGGGAAGTGTCTGATCTTTTAACTTTCCAGCCAACTTCAGTGGTTGTCCCAGTCTGACCTTTTCAATAGTGCTAAACTGGGAGCTTTTTTAAAAAGGTTTTATACTGGATTTTTAGATCAGCATCTGTGCATATTCTTCTTTATAGTAGTGTCAATTACATGCAGTTATATGAAAATTGGTGTATACTGTCCCTTTAAGGTTCAGATTCAACAGGGGTAGGGTCACACAAAAAGTACAGATGAATGTTACAAAAGAATCTGGTCTGTCTATGACCCTTTAGGATAAAAGCTAGAAACCCTTGGTCCACATATTAATCTGTGTTTACTTTAACTCCTGTACACTCGAAACAACATCATTTTAAGGTATATAGAGAGTAGGGCTAATTATTTTGTCTCAGTCTTCCTACCCCAATCTTGTCTTTATATTTTGCATCCCTTACATAGCACTGCTGATGCATTACAAATAAATGGCTAGATTACGAGTTTTGCGTTAGAGGCTGTGCGATGCTAACGAGCAGTTTTCTCTCACGATCACTTACCAACAGCGCTGGTATTACGAGTTTTCAGAAACTCGTCGTTAAAAGACAAGAAGTGAGCGTTGAGCAAAATTTTGCTCCAAATCTCACTCCAATACCAGCACTGCTTAAGTCAGCGGTGAGCTGGTCGTACGTGCTCGTGCACAATTTCCCCATAGGAATCAACGGGGAGAGCAGGCTGAGAAAAAGTCTAACACCTGCAAAAAAGCAGCGTAAAACTCAGTAACGCAGCCCCATTGATTCCTATGGGGAAATAAAAGTTATGTCTACACCTAACACCCTAACATGAACCCTGAGTCTAAACACCCCTAATCTTACACTTATTAACCCCTAATCTGCCAACCCCGACATCGCCGCTACCTACATTATAATTAACCCCTAATCTAACGCTCCGGGCACCGCCGCCACCTACATTATACTTCTGAACCCCTAATCTGCTGCCCCCAACATCGCCAAACCCTACATTATATTTATTAACCCCTACTCTGCCTCCCCTAATGTTGCCGCCACCTACCTATACTTATTAACCCCTAATCTGCTGCCCCCAACATTGCCGCCACTATAATAAACATATTAACCCCTAAACCGCCGCACTCCCCCTCGCAAACATTAGTTAAATATTATTAACCCCTAATCTGCTGGCCCTAACATCGCCAACACCTACCTACATTTATTAACCCCTAATCTGCCGCCCCCAATTTCGCTGCCACTATATATATATATATATATATATATATATATATATATATATATATATATATAAGTTATTAACCCCTAAACCTAACTCTAACCCCAAACCTAACACCCCCTAACTTAAATATAATTAAAAGAAATCGAAATAAATATTCCTATCATTAACTAAATTATTCCTATTTAAAACTAAATACTTACCTATAAAATAAACCCTAAGCTAGCTAGAATATAACTAATAGTTACATTGTAGCTATCTTAGGGTTTATTTTTATTTTACAGGCAAGTTTGTATTTATTTTAACTAGGTACAATAGTTATTAAATTGTTATTAACTATTTAATAACTACCTAGCTAAAATAAATACAAAAGTACCTGTAAAATAAAACCTAACCTAAGTTAGAATTACACCTAACACTACACTATAATTAAATTAATTCCCTAAATTAAATACAATTAAATAAAATTAGCTAAAGTACCAAAAAAAAAAAAAACACTAAATTACAGAAAATAAAACAAATTACAAGATTTTTAAACTAATTACACCTAATCTAACCCCCCTAACAAAATAAAAAGCCACCCCAAAATAAAAAAAAGCCCTACCCTACACTAAATTACAAATAGCCCTTAAAAGGGCCTTTTGCGGGGCATTGCCCCAAAGTAATCAGCTCTTTTACCTGTAAAAAAATTACAAATCCCCCCAACATTAAAACCCACCACCCACACAACCAACCCTACTCTAAAACCCACCCAATATACCCTTAAAAAAAACGAACACTAACCCCTTGAAGATCACCTTACCGGGAGAAGTCTTCATCCAACCGGGCCGAAGTCCTCAACGAAGCCGGGAGAAGTCTTCATCCAACCGGGGCGAAGTCCTCAACGAAGCCGGGAGAAGTCTTCATCCAAGTCGGGTGAAGTGGTCCTCCAGATGGGAAGAAGTCTTCATCCAGACAGCATCTTCTATCTTCATCCATAGAATTCTATCAGCAAATCGGAATTGAAGGGACGCCATCTTGGATGACGTCATTTAAAGGAACCTTCATTCAGTGTTAGCCGTCGGATGAGGAGGATACTCCACGTCGGATGTCTTGAAGATGGACCCGCTCTGCGCCGGATTGATGAAGATAGAAGATGCCGTCTGGAGGACCACTTCGCCCGGCTTGGATGAAGACGTCTCCCGGCTTCGTTGAGGACTTCGGCCCGGTTGGATGAAGACTTCTCCCGGTAAGGTGATCTTCAAGGGGTTAGTGTTAGGTTTTTTTTTAAGGGGTTATTGGGTGGGTTTTAGAGTAGGGTTGGTTGTGTGGGTGGTGGGTTTTTGTAATTTTTTTTACAGGTAAAGGAGCTGATTACTTTGGGGCAATGCCCCGCAAAAGGCCCTTTTAAGGGCTATTTGGAATTTAGTGTAGGGTAGGGCTTTTTTATTTGGGGAGGTTATTTTGTTAGGGGGATTAAATAAGTGTAATTAGTTTAAAAATCTTGTAATTTGTTTATTATTTTAGTTTGTTTTTTTTGGTACTTTCGCTAATTTTATTTATTTGTATTTAATTGTATTGAATTTAGGGAATTAATTTAATTATAGTGTAGTGTTAGGTGTAATTGTAACTTAGGTTAGGTTTTATTTTACAGGTACTTTTGTATTTATTTTAGCTAGGTAGTTATTAATAGTTAATAACTATTTAATAACTATTCTACCTAGTTAAAATAAATACAAATTTGCCTGTAAAATTAAAATAAAACCTAAGCTAGATACAATGTAACTATTAGTTATATTGTAGCTAACTTAGGGTTTATTTTATAGGTATTTAGTTTTAAATAGGAATAATTTAGTTAAAGGGACACTGAACCCAATTTTTTTCTTTTGTGATTCAGATAGAGCATGAAATTTTAAGCAACTTTCTAATTTACTCCTATTATTAAATGTTCTTTATTCTCTTGGTATCTTTATTTGAAATGCAAGAATGTAAGTTTAGATGCCGGCCCATTTTTGGTGAACAACCTAGGTTGTCCTTGCTGATTGGTGGATACATTCATCCACCAATCAAAAACTGCTGTCCAGAGTGCTGAACCAAGAAAAAAAGCTTAGATGCCTTTTTCATATAAAGATAGCAAGAGAACGAAGAAAAATTGATAATAGGAGTAAATTAGAAAGTTGCTTAAAATTGCATACTCTATCTGAATCACAAAAGAAAAATTTTGGGTTCAGTGTCCCTTTAATGATAGGAATATTTATTTCAATTTCTTTTAATTATATTTAAGTTAGGGGGTGTTAGGGTTAGACTTAGATTTAGGGGTTAATAACTTTAGTATAGTGGCCGCGACATTGGGGGCAGCAGATTAGGGGTTAATAAATGTAGGTAGGTGTCGGCGATGTTAGGGATGGCAGATTAGGGGTTAATAATATTTAACTAATGTTTGTGAGGCGGGAGTGCGGCGGTTTAGGGGTTAATATATTTATTATTGTGGCGGCAATGTCCGGTTAGGCAGATTAGGGGTTAAATTTTTTTTTTAAGTGTTTGCGATGCGGGAGGGCCTCGGTTTAGGGGTTAATAGGTAGTTTATGGGTGTTAGTGTACTTTTTAGCACTTTAGTTAAGAGTTTTATGCTACGGCGTTGTAGTGTAAAACTCTTAACTACTGACTTTAAAATGCGGTACCAGTCTTGACAGGAGAGGGTCTACCGCTCACTTTTGGCAGACTCGTAATACCGGCGCTATGCAAGTCCCATTGAAAAAATAGGATACACAATTTACGTAAGTGGATTTGCAGGATTTCCAAGTCTGGCCAAAAAAGTGAGCGGTGAGCCTGTGCCTTCAAGGCTCGTAATACCAGCGGGCGTTAAAAAGCAGTGTTAGGACCTCTTAACGCTGCTTTTTAAGCCTAACGCACAACTCGTAATCTAGCCGAAAGATAATAATCACACCCCAAGGAGAGCAAAAAAATAAAAAAAATAAAAAAAAATCTGCCAGTCGGGGCGGAGCTTGGCCACGCAGGCGAATGGCCGCAAAATAAAACAGCTCCAAGTCTTTGAACAACTGCAACCAAATAATATGGCCATATAGATTGGAAAAAAATAGTACATCCAGCACCGGGGTATATCAAGAGCAACCCAGAAACTACAAAGGATCCGGAAAGCCCAGCACCGCAAACGCTCTCAGATCTAAAGCACCTACGGTCTGGGAGGGCCCGAGCAGTACACTTTGGCGCCTTACATACCGCAAGTCTCCTAAGCAGCAGGCACAGACAAACCAGGCCCGGCGGAGAGAGTCATAACCTGCCGAGCTGAACACCGCACAGAACAATCAGCGCCGGAGAGCAGAGGCCTTAGGTGTCGGGGCAATGACAGGAGCGGCGCACATAATTCCGGTGAGACAAACACTATACCGGTAATTGCGCAGCGTAGTGCGGGGGACATGCTGTAAAGTGAAAGAGAGGCACAGATCACAAGGCAGAGTTGGAATAAAAAAGGTCCCAGCAGTAAAAGTCATAACAGGAAGGGAGAGTATAAAACACCTCAAAGATAGCACAGCAACTACATGAACAAAGTCCCTAATAGACTTTAGCCTGTATAAGTAAAGACATTCGGACAAGCATAGGAGGACAGAAGTCAGACTGGGAGTTACTGTGAAAGACAATCAGGCTATTACAGAATAAAACACTGAGGCTATATCCAAAGAGACAGTGTTTAATATATTGAGCCTAGCGATACTTAGAAAAGCTTATATAAACTGCAACACAAGACCAAGGGGAAAAAATAAATAAAAATAAATATATAAATAAAGTAAAAAAAAAATATATATATACAACAGCTCCACCTTAGAGCCTAACGATCTGCCCTTTGTAAGAAAACTGGCAATAACATATACAATTATTGGCAGTTATTATAAGGCATGCCTGGCAAAAAACAACAAAAGGCAGAGAAAAAAACCACCCTAAAACCACTAAGCAAATATCTAAAGCCTTTAGAAACCCACGTGGAAACAGAGAAACAAAATATGGCAGCTAAACAATTCTTGACCTCTGAACAGCAAAGCACTGAGGAAGAGCAACTGCTCGCTAACGCCACAAAAAAAGATTTATTACACCTGTCTTCTAAAGAAGATATTCAAAATATAATGCAAGAAATGCGAAACCTGTTTCAAGATCTGAGAAAAGATATCAGTTCTCTGGAGAACAGAGTCACCATTATAGAAGAAGCACAGGCCACAGCAAACATTAAAGATATTACAAACTCCACAAAACTACAGAACCATGAGGCTATTATTCAAACTCTAACAGAAAAGCTAGAAGATTTAGACAATAGGGGGCGACATAACAATATTAGAGTAAGAGGAGTCCCAGAAACAGTACACCCCCCAGCCATTGAAGGTTACTTACAAAGTTTGTTTCGGACACTCAAAGGTACACCATCTTCAGCTGAGATCACGATGGAACGGGCTCATAGGGCCCTAAGACCCAAACCCCCTCCTAAAGCCCCACCAAGGGACATAATAGTAAAATTCTTGAACTTTAAAGACAAAGAGGAGCTGATGCGATGTGCACGAACCAAAAAATCAATACAACATGCTGGCACAGAATTACAGCTATTTTCGGATTTGTCACCAACAACACTACAGAAAAGGCGAGAACTAGCCCATGTGACAGAGCAACTAAGGATCCGCAAGATTCAATACAGATGGGGGTTCCCGGTCTCACTAATAGTAATTCACAATGGCAAACCCGTAATATATAAACCAGGCTCAGACCTGCAAGCCTTTTTAACAGACATAGGTGATACGGCGACGACGTCCCGACACAGGGACCAACAAGACAACAATGCGGATGAAAGGCCTAGAGCTGGGACAACCAGTGAAAATGGGGACTAACAGACATTGCGCAAGGCACACAGATAAATATGAAGTAGGCAGCTGCCCTACACAAAGATATGGACTAAGGTGAAACATAGAATCCCTAGACCAGATGAAACTCAGCTAGCCTGCCCTGGGCCGAAGTTCTGCGCACTGGAGCGCTGACCTTTGTTTGATACTCTACCCACTAAGGGAGGCTTAGAGAGCAGATTAGTCTATTGACTAAGTATTTTGTAACTTTTTATTTTACCCCAACAGTAGCCGTTCAGCAAACTGTGAGTTAGTATTGCTTATGTTATGTTTAATGTTGTGATTATTGAACTATTCATTCACCTGTACACAAAGCGCAAAGTTAAAAGTTGCGCACACACCTTTCTTAACAGGAGTTATCTTAGATTGCATTAGGTAAAAACTTTTTAATACTTTAACAGGCACTAATCATAGAGTTGCAGGCTGGCAATGTTAACAATTGTTGTGGTGCCCTCCTACACCTGCCCACAAATCACATAGTTAAAGATAGGGGGGGGGGGGAATATATACATATAAGCTGCCAAGCCAGAACCAAATTTCACCATATATCAAGTAAAGCAACAAGGGAACAGAGGTAGCACCAAAAAGGTAAACCCTAATAAGCTAGACTCCCCACAAAGACTTAGCCACATGATTAAACTAAAAACACTGCAGCGAGCCACCAAAGTACTAACCCACATTAAATTATCCACATTACTCAACACAAAGACTTAAAAGTAAAACAGTACTCCTAGACTCAGCACCTAAGTCTGTATGGCCAAGCAGATACCCATGGCCACCTCCCAGGGGCACTGGGGTCTGCCATAACTCTTTGTTTAATTTCGCTATGGTTAAAGTTGCAAGTACTCAAAGATTACCACCCTCTGAATTGTTGACAAGTTTACTGTTGATTACTGTATTTCTTATTTGTTAATTGTTTCCTCCTCCAATCTTACTATACCCTCATAGCCGTATAGGCAAGACTACTAGTTCTACAAAAAGAGGAGTCATAAGCACTTTTATTACTTATCGAATATAGTATTCACAATTCGACCAGTGTGTCGGGCGAATAATTAGAACTTGTTCAAATACTAAACCTTAATAAGAGGGGTTTTTTTATGGTTTTTTTCTTCTTCTCTCTCTCTTTCTACTGAAAGTTGACCCCTCCTTGCTTCCCCTTCGCACCCTCCAAAACATTCGACAAGATGAACACCCAAAATAGTAAATTCCAAACACATAGTCTCAGGCTTACTACAATAAATGCTAAGGGCCTAAACAGCCCTGGGAAGAGATCGATAGCCTTTCGGGAATTAAAAAAGATACACAGTCACATTCTATTTCTGCAGGAGACACACTTCGCAAAAGGTAAAGAACCCAAATGGCACAACATGCAATACCCCACAGCTTTCTTTGCATCTGGCCCATCAAAAAAAGGAGGAGTTGGAATCCTGTTCCACCACACAATCCCCTTCAGATGCACACACACAGAGAAAGACCCAGACGGGCGCTTCATAATACTAACAGGCACATTATATGAGCACCCAATCACCTTGGCCTCAATGTACGCCCCGAACACCAATCAACATGTATTTTTGAAGCGGTTATCCAGTTCTCTCCTAGACTTTGCAAAAGGACCAGTGTTTGTAGCGGGCGACATAAATATCCCACTAGACCCACAGCAAGACACTTCCAATGGCACATCTAGTGTACGCACTAAAATACTTAAATCAGTAAAAGCAACATTGACAGATTTGCATCTACATGATACCTGGCGCGTAACACACCCAACTACTAAGGACTACACCTATTACTCATCCCCCTGCGCAAAGTACTCCCGCATAGACTACATTTTCACAGATTCTGTGGGTCTCGACATGGTGGGCGAGTGCAAAATTGGGCATATCACCTGGTCCGATCACGCCCCGGCCACTACTGAAATTTTTTGGCCAGATTTACCTCCAACGTCCTACATTTGGAGACTGGATGAAACCCTACTGGACAAACCCCTAATTAAGATCGAGCTACAAAAATCACTAAACGATTACTTCTTACATAACACTACACACCATACAACATTGCCAATTATGTGGGAAGCGCACAAATGCGTAATACGTGGAGAAATTATCAAACATACAGCCAAATTACGCAAACAGTATAGGATAAAACATAAAACATTACTAGATACAGTAGCAGCCTTAGAAATATCACACAAGCGAAATACCCCAGATAATGATCTCAGGCAGCGATTAGACTGCGCAAGATCTGAACTCAAACAACATCTCGCAGATGCCTACCAGAGTAAAATGCGATCTGTAAAGCAACACTACCACGAAAACAGTAACAAACCAGGGAGGCTACTGGCTAGATCCATCCGTAGGCAGCAACTTCGTGCACATATTCACAGCATAATAGGCAAAGATGGCACTGGCGTAAGAAGCAACAAACACATAGCTAACGCATTTAAACAATATTTCAAAACCTTATACAACATAAGCGACAAATTAGAACCACAAACACAGACAACAAACAGAGAAAAGAGTATAGATGCATACTTAGCTTCCTTAGACTTACCATGCTTAACAAAAGAAGAGGCAGATACACTAGACAAACCTATAACTCATGATGAATTAGCTCAAGCAATTAAGGACCTCCCAAGCGGTAAAAGCCCAGGCCCAGATGGATTTACCATCAAATACTATAAAACTTTTCTCCACACCCTAGCTCCTAAATTATTGCTATTGTTTAATAGTCTGATTGCAGAACCACAGCTTCCCCGCTCTATGCTTGAAGCATATATATCGGTGATCCCCAAGCCAGGCAAACCACATACTGTCCCGGAACATTTCAGGCCTATCTCACTTCTGAACACCGATGTTAAGATCCTTGCTAAAATACTATCAATACGTCTCAATAAATACCTACCTGGTCTTATTTCCACAGATCAGGTGGGCTTTATTCCGGGCAGAGAGGCAAGGGACAATACGTGCAAAGTTCTCCAACTCATGGAATACGCACGAAACAAGGGGGAGCCATTGGTCCTCTTCTCCACCGACGCGGAGAAGGCCTTCGACCGGGTCGATTGGCTTTTTCTGCGTCGAGTACTGAAGGTCATGAACTTTGGGAATACATTTATAAACCTCGTGTTCTCCCTGTACTCTGACCCAAATGCGAGAGTTAGGGTAAATGGGACCCTTTCAGATACCTTCAAAATCACCAATGGGACGAGACAGGGCTGCCCTCTCTCCCCATTATTGTTTGCCATAACAATCGAGGCACTGGCACAGAAAGTACGCAATAACCCCAGTATTTTGGGTATAGTAATAAGAGAAAGTGAATATAAACAGGCACTATACGCCGACGATATCCTATACACTCTTACCAACATTGAAACCTCCATACCGAACCTCTTACAAGAGCTAGGGACCTATGGAGAATTGTCTAACTTCCAACTTAATATAGCAAAGTCTGAGATACTTAATATATCAGAATCACATACACAGCTGCTAAAAATGAGCCAAGTGCACCAAATACCAATGGCGACCTCCCACCTAAAATACCTGGGGGTCCTTCTCCCTAAGGACCCCCGAGACCTATTTAAATTAAATTATCTCAAGCTAAAAAACAAAATAACCAGAGACCTCTCCTCATGGAAAAATAAGCCTCTCTCATGGCTAGGCAAAATTGGCGTCATAAAAATGAACATCCTCCCACACATACTTTACATACTACAAACCCTTCCAATCCCTATTCCCAAAGATTTTATCCCACAACTCCAAAAAACTTTGGAACAATTTATATGGAATAATATTAAACCCAGAGTTCCAAAGAAAACACTATACATGCCAAGGGACAGAGGTGGGTTGAGCTTCCCTGATTTGGCATCCTATAGACAGGCAATATTCCTGCAGAGAGTAGTGGAGTGGGCCCACAATTCCGCACACAAAGCATGGGTCAGATTGGATGGGCATATCCTTAACATCAACAATGTGGGAGGACTGGCTTTTATCTCACACGCGAAACGACCGAAAACTATAAGTAAATACAGCATCATAGCAGAAACACTGAAAAATTGGGACAAAACAATTAACACCAGTACGCATATTTCAACAAAGCACTCACCTCTCATACCCATCATAGAAAACCCAGAACTCCCGTACTCTCATCTGGGTACACAGATGAGTAGGCCCTACAGCCTTCGCGAAGGCTCATTGCATTATGCAGTAACGGGCGGGAAGCTATTACCCCAAAAGGACATGGCAGAGAAGTTTGGAGCTGTCTTTCACTCCTGGCTGAGGTACAACCAATTTCAGCACTATATTGCACATCACAAAAACAGGGAGAGCTTCATGAGAACATTAACACCCTTTGAAACACTATGCACGACAAACAAACCACCCAGACGACTGATCTCACTGATATATAAGCAAATAACAATACCACCAGGGGCTGCTCTCCCAACATATACAGGGGCTTGGAGTAGAGATCTGGGCAGAGACATTGATGAGGATACTTGGCTTAACTCCTTTAAACTAACTAAACGCTCTTCCATCTCAGCTAATGTGCAGGAAATTCATTTAAAACTCACTAGCAGGTGGTACTTGACCCCAACAAGACTGCACAAATGCTTTCAATCAGCTAGCCCTCTGTGCTGGAGGGACTGTGGAGAGCAGGGCACACTCATTCACATATGGTGGGAATGCCCAAAAATAAAAGACTACTGGCACAGGGTGATCAACCACATGTCAGACAAACTACAATTTACCATCCCAAATACCCCAGAAGCAACCCTTCTTTTCCAATTGCCTACAGTCAAAGCACCGCACACACGAGCACTGATGTTAATAATGCTAACAGGAGCTAAAAGATTGATACCTAAGAAATGGAAATCAAGGGATGTTCCAACCCTAGAGGAATGGATCCATGCAGTCGATGAACTGCTTATATTGGAAAGATTCCACTACTTCAAAACAAATCAAATAGACACACATGAAATGATGCTGGCCACCTGGAGAGACGCTAGCATCTAAAAAAGATAGCTCCGACACCAAATAATGCAATACCAGGAACCCCCCCCATTCCTTCCCTCCAACCCCTTCCCCCTAATTTTGAATGCTTGTGCAACAGTCTAAGATTCGTTGAATGTATTGTAATGTAATTAATTTAAAGTATTTCTAATGCTATCTTTAAATGTAATATTTGAGCAAATCAATATTTGATCGATATATTTGTAATAGTATTTCTAATGCTCTCTCTAAATGTAATATTAAAATTATGCAATATTTGAAATAGAAAAATCTGAATTGATATATTTGGATCTATTATGTATCAATTTACTAAATTCCCTACCACATGAAATTTTGAACTTCTGAATAGTATTAGTTAAATCAAAAGACCATTCGAAAACAAATAACATTTGAAAACCGGAAATAACATTTGATTACCAAATTTTTAGAGATTTTCATTCTTATCAACATTCGATTGTGCAAACAAATGTCCACAGAACAATTTATTCTACCAAGCAAATCGCACTCACACCACATTCGCCCATCCCTAATTTTTTAACATGTCTATTAACTGGACAGTTGTCAACTGCTGAATGAAAGCGACTGAACAGAACAATATGGCTTACGTTAACTTTTTTTTTTTCTAAACCAAAGAACATTTAACTATTTTAAGAGAAGCCTATCGGTATTTTTTCACTGAACCACATTCCTAGAACAGCATATGCTATTAATTGCATATAATTAATGCAAATTTCCTGTTAAAAACATGTTTAAAGACAGTATATTGGTATTATACTGTATACATGAAAAATAAAACACAACATACAGAAAATGAGTGAAATATGCAACACAAAAAAGATTTATAGAACTTGTACCAAACAGATAATGTGCAAACCTTTCTTATTCTTTAACATTCGAAGAATTACAAAAAAGTATTAATCTGCATATTTTCAAGGTCTTCAGTTTAATAACCAAGGTTTTGTACTTTTTTTTTTTTTTTAAACAACACAATCATTTTCCGATATTTGTCAATCCTGTATGCCTGGGCTTGACAATTTCTGAAAGCCAGAAATCAATGACTCATAGAATTGTACTTCTGGATACTGAATTCTTTACAATAATCATCTCTATACACAAAAACCCTCACTAGCCCCTCAATATCTTGCCTGTGGTGCCTACATTTTATGTAAACCTGCAAAACCCTGCTCTATACTTCTTTTTGCATTAATTATTTAGGGAAAAGGATTATTATTGGCAGTATAACTCCGTATAAATAATCTTTACTCTGTGCAACAGTAAATTCATTTAGGGATTTAATTAAATATATTTAATTCACTTACGAACGATCCCTTTCTAACTTTGCAATATTTCCCACTCTTGAATTGCTAAGCACAGTCGTTAGCAGGAATCATATCTTCTGAATGTTCTATTTATTGAACAGTAAGGCTTAATAGCTTTCTCAGATAAAGGATGTGAATTGCTATCGCCCACCCTCAGTTCTTTAGCATTTTAGCTTACACAACAACACATAAAATTCTGCTAAAACCAGCTCTAGGAGTGTATATTTCCAAATGTATGAGATAAGGATGGTTAGCCATCAAGTAATATTGCTCATAAGGGGCTCCATTACATATGCGGCGTCGCCCGCAAAAGCTGGCACCGCCGATTTTTACGCGACTTTGGTATTACATATACGGCGAAGCATATAAATGCGGCACGTAAATTTCACCCGTCGGCCGCTATTTTTACTCCCATAAGCTAACATAGAACCATGTTGCAAATCGATATCACATATTCAGCGCAAGGACGTGCACAGCAAGCCTTGCGCTGAGTATGTGAGCACCATAACTCCCTGAAAATAGTAACTAACACCTAACGCATGCGCAATATCTATCTACCTCTTGAAAATAACTAACACCTAACGCATGCGCAATATCTATACCTGTCAACCGCAATCCCCGACCGCAATAACTAATAAAGTATATTAACCCCTAATCTGCCATTAACCCACATCAGAACTAATAATAAAAATATTAACCCCTAAACTGACAACCCCCCACATCGCTATATGCCTAATTAAACTATTAACCCCTAATCCGCCTTTAACCTACAATGCAATAAACCTACTAAACTATTAACCCCTAATCTACCAAACCCACACAACGCAATAATGCTAATAAATCCATTAACCCCTAAACCGCCAAACCCCACAACGCAAATAACTAATCACTAAGCCCCCTAACCTAACACCCCCTAAATTAACCCCATTACATGAATTAAAATAAAACTAAATTACAATTAACATAAAAAACCTAAAATTACTTTAAAAATAAAAAATACTAAGTTTAAATTAAGCTAAAATTACAAAAAATAAAAAAATAAATTAGCAAAAATAAAAAAATTATACCTAATCCCTATCAAAATAAAAAAGCCCCCCAAAATAAGAACACCCCCTTATCTAATACTAAATTACCAATAGCCCTTAAAAGGGATTTTGTAGGGCAGTGCCCTAAGATAAACAGCTCTTTTCCTAAAAAAAAAATACTAAGTCCCCCCTCCAACAGTAAAAACCCCCACCCACCAAACCCCCCCAAAATAAAAAACCTAACACTAAAAAACCTTAACTACCCAATGCCCCAAAAGGGGCATTTGTATGGGCATTGCCTTAAAAGGGCATTCAGCTCTTTTACTGCCCTTAAAAGGGCATTCAGCTCTTTTACTGCCCGTAAAAGGGCATTCAGCTCTTTTACTGCCCGTAAAAGGGCATTCAGCTCTTTTAAGAGTGCCCATAACCCTAATCTAAAAAATAAAAAAATGTAAAAAAAAAGCCTAACTCTAACCCCCATAGGTATTCACGGTTCCTGAAGTCTAGCGGTGAAGTCTTCTTCCAAGCGGCGACCGGTTCCTGAAGTCTAGCGGTGAAGTCTTCTTCCAAGCGGCGACCGGTTCCTGAAGTCCGGCGGTGAAGTCTTCTTCCAAGCGGCGACCTCTTCTATCTTCATCCAGGACCGCAGAACTGAAGACCGGCGACCATGGAGCGTGGAGGATCCTCTTCGTACGATCACCGCCGTACACTGAATAGTAAATTCAAGATACGCAGTTTAAAAATGGCGTCCCTTGAATTCCTATTGGCTGATTTGATTCTTCAAATCAGCCAATAGGATAAGAGCTACTGAAATCTTTTTGGCTGATTTGAACAGCCAATAGGATTTCAGTAGCTCTCATCCTATTGGCTGATTTGAATTTGAAGAATCTAATTAGCCAATAGGAATTCAAGGGACACTATTTTTAATTGCGTACCTTGAATTTACTATTCAGTGTACGACGGCGATCATATGAAGAGGATCCTCCACGCTCCATGGCTCCTCAGTCGCTGGTCTTCAGTTCCGCAGTCCTGGATGAAGATAGAAGAGGTCACCGCTTGGAAGAGGGGCAATGGGTAGTTTAGGTTTTTTTAGTCTTAGGTTTTTTATTTTGGGGGGTTTACTGTTAGAGGGGGGACTTAGTATTTTTTTAAGGAAAAGAGCTGTTTATCTTAGGGCACTGCCTTACAAAAGGCCTCTTTAAGGGCTAGTGGTAGTTTAGTATTAGATTAGGTGGTGTTTTTATTTTGATAGGGATTAAGTATAATTTTTTTTATTTTTGATAGTTTTGTTTTTTATTTTCTGTTAGACTTTTGTTAGACTTTTTTATTTTCTGTCATTTTAGCTTAATTTAAACTTAGTATTTTTTATTTTTAAAGTAATGTTAGGTTTTTTATTTTAATTGTAATTTAGTTTTTATTTTAATTTATGTAATGGGGTTAATTTAGGGGGTGTTAGGTTAGGTGGCTTAGTGGTTAGTTATTTGCGTTGTGAGGTTTGGTGGTTTAGGGATTAATAGATTTATTAGTATTATTGCGTTGTGGGTTAATGGCAGATTAGGGGTTAATAGTTTTAATAGGTAGTTTGCGATGTTGGGGTTGGCGGATTTAGGGGTTAAAACTTTTATTAGGTAGTTTGCGATGTGGGTGAAAATGTGGATTAGGAGTTAATAGTTGAATTAGGCATATTGCGATGTGGGGGGGTTGTCGGTTTAGGGGTTAATATTTTTATTATTAGTTCAGATATCGGTTTGATGGCGGATATAGGGGTTTTATGTGTCGGGTTTATTTTTGGGAGGTGGGTTAGACTTTCACAACAGTTTCGAAAGTGACGTAAGTCACTGGCAACTCCAGAAATTTGTATTTACGCTAATTTCTGGACATCGCTAGTTTATCCGACTTACAGCACTTTATGAACTGCCGGCGGGGTTTATGTAATACCCCCATGTGCAAGGTGAAATTACGAGTGGCGCAGGCTTCAGTGCTTGTGCTGAAGCCTGTGCTGTATATGTAATCTCGCCCAAGGTTTCTTATACCAATAAGTGCACAAAATGTTTCTAATCATCATGGTCTCATGTAGAACAATGTAGAGTAAACGATGTGGGGTTAAAAAATGTACAGGAACAAGACACTTTGTAAATGTAATGTGATTCAAATAGATCAAATTTATCTGTGAGTATTTTAATCACATGGAGATATACATATATTAAACTGTTTATGCATTTTTTCATATGAAATATTCAGCATGTGTTGAGAGATAGTGTGCAGAACGAGAATTTAAAGACACATGAAAAAGATGCATTGTTTCCTCTGTAGCCCATAAATATATATACACCCTTATTATTGGGTATCTGATATTTTCATATTTAAATGAAATATACCTGAGCTACAGCAATGCATATACAAATATTGTATCCACAATGTTGTATAAAAAGGATATAGTCTATACTAAGATTTTGCCGCGTAAAAAATTATATTGCAAGACAGTTGCTGATCACCCATTTCAATGGCAGACAAGTAGTGACATTGTGGTTGTTCAGGTTAGGGCAAAGAAATGGAAAACAGCATTATCTGGAACCCAAAAGGTTATCAGGAGTTTGCACCAAGCCTCTCAAGCCGCAGCACACACAACAAAGCTGGGACAGCATTATGTCCATGACCCATTAAGGCTGTGTCATTGTGACAGCTAAAATGTTATCAGGGTGGAATTATGGTTGTGAACACTGACCTACAGCTTGCAGTCTGCAACCCATGGCAATATTTTTGTTTTTAAATGGGAAGCTCAAAATATCCCAACATTTTTGTAAAAGTCTTCCATTTTAAAAAATGCATGTTGGTTTCGTATTTAATAGATCCATACGTTTATCTCCCCTGTAAGCCTTATTACATTATCCACTAAAGGGCCTCTCAAGATATGATAACCAGTTATTGTCACTATATATATATATATATATAGCAGTAAGACTCAGTATTGCTAGGTTTTAGAACACCTTGATACCAAACTATGACTATATACTTAAAAACTCACACAAATCCACCATATGTCTCACCTAGCAGCTGATATTTTGGATAAAAAGACCAGTTTTTCTTAACATGGGAGGCTTGGGTAGCATATGAGACCTCTCAGCAGAGATAAATCATTTACATTCTTTAGAGATTACGGCTAATAGATTAAAAAATAAATTATGTGCTGAGAATTGAGGGGACAGGGGCCGTACCTCACCGACAGAAGGTGGCCTCTTTTTTTTCTTCTCTTACTACTGGTTACCGGGGGTCAATGGCCTTTTGTTGCATTCTTAATATAGCGTGTTGTTTAGACTTAATTTTTGGTTTGTAACAATCATGTAATACACTTATATTAGCCTTATCTCCATTTCCTATCTATGATCATTAAGGTGATGTTACAAGATAGCCTTGTATTTTGTAATGTTGCTATTTATATGAAAATGTAAAAAAATATTGTTTAAATTGTAAGTAATGCTAATTTACAAGTAAAGGGATTCAATACTTTAATCTAATGAAAAACAGAAAATCTGGAAGTCAGTGCATAAGTATGACCTTTAGATAACAATGAAGAATGTTCAGATGGCAAATCAAACTTTGATAGATTAAAAACACTTTTCTCATCAGTTATCTGCATTTGTTCTTTCCTCAGCCTGACCTCAATATCCCCAACACCTGTCTGTTCCTCATTGCTATTAACCTGGAAGTGAATATACTGTATCTGCTAATAAATGCTCTTTCCAGAACTCTCAAATAAACATGCATTTATCCAACAGACATTTAAAATTCAGGGACATGACTGCTAGTCTGAAATATACTTCCACAAAATGAGATATAGAATATGTTCTTTTTAAAATGCAGAAAAAAATGTTAATGCTCAAAGTTGTCAGACTGACACAGTGGGTTTCCTATTTATGTCTCAGTTGCCAGGAACAGCAAGAAAATAGTTTTACTCCTTTTTACAGTTTAATGAAAATCCTGACCAACAGATGGAGACATAAGACATAGTCTGACTGCTCCAAACTTCATTGCAGTGTTCCGTGGGTTTACTATGCATAAATTCATTTTAGGCTAAATGTAATGTACGATACTGGCATACTGATGTATGAAAGCAATAGCTGTGTACCCAGCTCAGATACAGACTTCTCTTTATAACATTCAGCATTAAACTTCTTTCAAGATTACATATACAGCATATAGGTCAACTCTGTTCAGAACACTATTTAAACATATTAAGTGGGTTTGGAAATCAGTAAATCAGGTGCACTTTACTTTCTTTTAAAAAAAGAACTGTCTCAGTTATTATTATTATTTATTTGTATAGCGCCGCCAAATTCCGTAGCGCTAAATTCAGTAGTTGGTCTATAGGTTAAATTTCTAACATGAAAATTAGACATTCTAAAACTACCCTTAATGTTCATGATACACAAAAAGCAGTAGCTCATAAACCTTAAAGGGACATTAAACACTTTGAGATAGTAATATAAAATGATAAATTGTATATATAAAACAACTCTGCAATATACTTTCATTATTTATTTTGTCCTCTTTTCCTGTAATTCCATTTTGAAATTGTGAGCTTTTCAGTTCCTGTTAGAAATGGAAGTGCAGAACACCGTTAAATCCAGCACAACCATTGGCTGCACACTCTAGTAACCTATTTATAACTGACCCTAATTGGCCACAGCAGAGAAGGTAACACAAGTTACAACATGGCAGCTCCCAGTGTTTTATAGACACTAAAAAACTTTACACTAATTTTGTCACTTTTTCACTAATGAAACTTTAAAAAATACATCTACATGTTAGTCATGGACTAATCTTTTCTTTGAATGCATCATTCTATCTAGCATGTATTTAGTGTTTAATGTCCCTTTAATGCTGCGGGAGCAGGAACCTATTGTTCAGAATTCTTTTTCTGCCGCAACATTTAAAGGGATATGAAAATCAAAACTAGACTTTCATGATTCAGAGAGTGCATGTAATTGTAAGACACTTTTAAATTAATTTCTATTATCAAATGTGCATTGTTCTCTTGGTATCCTTATTAAAAAGCATATGTACATATCCTAGGGAGCAGCAATGCACTAATGGGAGCTAGCTGGTGATTGGTGGCTATACGCATATGCCGTGTGATTGGTTTACCAGGTGTGTTGAGCTTCTTTCGAGTAATGTATTGCTGCTTTAAAGCTGTGTGTTTAACCCCTTTCAGGTGGTTAAACACAGTTATATTCAAGCAACAGCACAATAATAAAATGTTCTAACTTTATATTTGCATTTGTATGTCCATTTAGTTAATTCATAGACAATACAATAATAAAACTGCATTACCATGTAGAACACCTTATTGTCTGATAAAGTTCCTTTAATATGTTGCCTTATTATGGATTTATTTTTGGCTTTCTCCCTGCATTTCACCCTACATCCATTTTTGTCCCCCCTCCTCCTCCTTTTATGTTCCCTATTTCATTTCCTGTGTATGTGATTCTCAGACCCCGACCCTCTTGACTCTTCTTTCAGCACAGTCTGCTTCCTGCCCAGCTGATTAAAGCAAACAACTTACCACAAGCCCACAAACCAAAGCCCTCCTTAACAAAAACAGTGCATCCACTGAGGCTCCTGATATCCAGAACTCTCAGGTTCCAGACACACATTTTCAGACAAAATGAAAAAGGAAGAGCAATTATGAAATGAATGTATGTTTTGGGGGCTTTAAATCCTGCCAGTTTAACACACATAAGGTATATTTATATTGTGTTTTCAAATATGAACTGGTGATGTCAATATGGCTGACACTTTCAGTTTTGTTGCTCAATTGAATTAACTGCCAACAAAAAGGCACAATCCATTCACATCCTCCTAAATATTAAAACTACTAATAAAAAATGACTAGATCAATAAAAGTGGTTTGTTATAGTCCAGGGATGCCGAAAAGTAGCGTCATTACAGTATATCCATGCTGATGTTAAATAGAACGCCTCCGAATATAATGAGATGTTTTTAGTTAAAAAATACATAGGAAATACAACTAGACATGATTTTTATTTCACGGAATACTGAGGGACATACAAAAAAACCTTTGTCAGCCAGATATGACCCACAGACAACTGGCACGGCCCTGTTACAGTACATTTCTTGACTTTGAGCATCTATTCTTCGCATATACTACTCTTGAGTAAAAACTGAGTTTAAAAAAAAAATAGAAAAAAGATTTCATAGAAATCTATAAGGAGCACAAGTTTATCAACTGCTGTTTCTGACAGCTTAGTTACCAACTGATTCACTTTGTTGTATGTTAAAAAATATTATGGAAAGCTTAAAGGGACAGTCTACACCCCTATTAAGCGTCGCTTATACTGTTAATTTATCCATGATAGTGCTAACTCACCCGCTCTAATCTTTATCTGTTGATTGTAAAACCGACATCTCTGAAACTAAAAGTTTACTTACAGCCGTTATAAATGGCCGCCAAACTCCACCCATCCACTTCTCCTTCTAAATTTTTCGGACCTTCTCTATGTAACCCATGCTCGTGCACGGATAGTCACATACGTCACATGCGTGTTAATACGCATGCCCGAATATACAGAAGTGACGTGAAAGCAAAAGTCCGTCTGCGCTTCACGTTTTCTATTCCCCTTATAGTTCCACAACGTGTGCGCATGCGCATGCGTGAAACAACGAAAGCGCAATCAAGTTTTTCCATCCGTGATCTAATTTTGATTGGATGGTTTCAATCAAGAGGCTTGATGATCTAATATTAGGAGGGGCATGGCGGCCATTTACAAGGAAGAAACACTGAGTTTGGGATATGAATAAGTCCGGTGGTGAATCACCATGGTCACTGAAGTGGGGTGAGTTTGAACTATCGGCAGTAGATATAAAATATAAGCGACGCTTAATAGGGGTGTAGACTGTCCCTTTAATCTGACAATGAATCTGGTAAAATACATACAGTCACTATGTCCATATTCTAGCCATTAAAGTATAGGAGTCATTTTGCTATCTCTATAAAGAAAATCTATTTTCTATAAAATGCACACACAAAAAAGCAAGCTCACAGTGACTTCCAGATAACGGAATATTTAGTAATTTGTTACCTTATTAATACTACAACAGTGAACCTTCTTACACATGAAAATGATAGGAGAGGAAATTAAATCTAAAGTGTCAGTCAATACAAAATTATTATCTGCAAAATGTATTCAAAAATGTAAAAAAAAAATCTGCAGAGCATCAACAAAGAAACATGGCAAGAAAAGGCAATCAGCACTAGAAGTGTACAGAACAATAATCATGCTCTAGGAAAAGAAAGAGGTTATCAAAACAAGCAATTTGTTGAAATACTTCTATGCAGGACAAATTCCTAGAATATAATTTTACCTCATTTTTAGTTTGCAAATATCTTGGCTCTAGATGTCCACAATGGAATGAAAAGTGGGAGAAAATAGTCCCCTCTGGGTTCGGCACCTCTAGAATACTGTGTAAAGGCAGTAAGAGAGCGCTTACATTAGTCACAGTAGAATTTGCAAAAGTACATGAGACTCTCCCATATCAACTCTCAAACCTATGGTTATCTATTGCAGAAGTCGACAAATCTGTTTAAAATGTAGGAGCCAGCAAGAATATTTATGAGCTCAGTGGTATTTGTATATCGATATATGAGGAATAAGCCAAAACGTTAGGAATCCAGGGGTAAAAGTCTGGGAGCCAGTGGTTTCCTGGCTCCTGGGTTTGTTGAGCCCTGATCTATTGTACTGTGTGAAAAGGGAAGTTTTGGAAGAGTTAGAGGTAAGGTTTAGAGTAAATTAATACATTTAGGATAGTTCCACATCTGTGCCTGTGACTCCAAAGGTAAATATATATATTACCTGAGAGGGAATCTTTTCTTTCAGACAAATTGTTAAAGTAAGATTGTCAATTTCTTAAAGGGACATGAAGGCCAAAATTAAACTTTCATTATTCAGATACTGCATGGAATACTAAGAGATTTTTCAATGTATTTGTATTACAACATGTAATTTGTTCTCTTAGCTCCTTTTGTTAAAAAGCATACCTAGATAGGCTCAAATGTAGCAATGCACTACTGGGAACTAGTTGCTGACTTGTGGCTGCACACATACATGCCTCTTGTCGCCAGATGTTTAGCTAGTTCCCAGTAGTGCACTGATGCTCTGAAGTTGGCTTTATATGCAAGCAATTGTGCTATAATAAAATGTGATCTAACCCATAAGTACATTTTCTTTTTTTATATTTTAACCCATTATAGACTAAGCTTTATGTAACAAAAAAGGAAGTACAGAAATTAAATATTTGCACCTATGATACTTCTGATTAAAGTAACATGATCCTTTAAATTATTTTACTGTTCCATTGTACATTTAAAAATTCCAAAGCATAGGCCGAAACACTAACAATATCATAACTGAAACACAGAATTGTTTATAAATGAGGAACCAGGTGTTACAGAACCAAATTCTATGTTAAGGCTATTAGGTATTTTATAAAACTGATGTGGTTGGGGATGAAATCTGATTGGATACACAGGAAGAAAATTAATGAATGTGTCCTAGTTTTAACCCTTTCACAGCAAATTGTATAAGCAACACCAAATGCCTTCCTAACGTACAAATAGGGACTGTACCAGTGAATTGGCAACAAAGTCATTTTCTTAATTTTCACTCTATGAAAGAATAAATGTAAGAATAGAGTAACAGAAGTTATATCCTTAGATACAAATGTAAAATATAAATAAATATATATATAATACTTTAGAGCATGTTCTTCAACGTTTTCTTTGTTATAACTTAAAGGGACATTAAACACTAAATAAATGCTAGGTAGAAAATGCATTCAAAGAAAAGATTAGTCGGAGAATAACATGTAGATGTATTTTTTAAAGTTTCATTAGCTGTTTAAATATTGACAAAATAAGTGTAACGATTTAATGTTTATAAAACAAAGGGAGCTGCCATGCTGTAACTTAGATTACTTTCTCTGCTGTGGCCAATTAGAGACAGTTATAAATAGGCCACTAGAGTGTGCAGCCAATGGCTGTGTGGTATATAACAGTGTTTTGAAAAGCTCACAATTTCATTATGGCATTACACGAAAAAGGGGACAAAATAAATAATGAATAAATATTGACGAGGTTTTTTTATATATACGATTTATCATTTTATATTACCTTTTCAAAGTGTTTAATATCCCTTTAAGACGGTATTTCAAAATGTATTAAAATTAGCTTTTTTGAAAACCGATGCGATATTTTGTTGAAAGTTCCTATTTTTCTAGGATTTAGATGGTGTGTCCCAGTCAGGTACAACAGCTGTGGAAGTTGTCCCTTTCCAGGTTAGTTGCACACAAACATGCATTTCTAGCTAGTTTTAGTTTCAACTTAAAAAACCTTCAATTCAGATATTTTTTTTTTTTCAATCAAATATGCTTTAACATAAGTGACTGCTGCTGTTTTGTATATTTAATAGGAAGTGTTAGACTGGAATGCTCTTTTCATTATTGGAATGTTTAGAGCCAACAAACAATAATTACATATGCGTTTAAAGGGACAGTCTACACCAAAATTATTGTTAAAAAAAAAAAAAAAAGATAGATAGATAACGCCTTTACTGTCCATTCCCCAGCTTTGCACAACCAACATTGTTATATTGATATACTTTATAACATTTAAACCTCTAAATTCCTGCCTGTTTCTAAGACACTACAGACAGCCTCTTATCACATGCTTTTTTATTTGCTTTTCACAACAGGAGACTGCTAGTTCATGTGGGCCATATAGATAACAATCTCTCTCTCCCAAGGAGTTGTGCATGGCACTGCACTATTTGACTAAAATGCAAGTCAATAGATAATAAATTGTCATGTGATAAGTTTGCTGTCAGAAGAGGCTTAGATAAAAGGTAATCACAGAGTTAGAAAGTATATTAATATAACCATGTTGGCTGTACAAAACTGGGGAATTGGTAATAAAGGGATATTCTATCTTTTTTTTAAATAAAAATTCTGGAGTAGACTGTCCCTTTAAATCAAGAAACCACTGCAGAGGTTACTATGTGAGTACACAATTCCAGGATTTTGACCTTGTTAAAGGGTCAGTAAACTCAACAATGTAAAAGCTAACACTAACGTCCTCTATATCCTTACAGTCTAACCGCATTGTTAAATTTAATTTTTTTTTTTAATTATAACATGTTTTATTAAATAATAATTATTGCAGCCTAACCGTTACTCTATGTCCGTTCTCCAACTCCTCCACGGCATCTCCAATGTGGGCGGTATAGACCGACTCTGTACTTCCCACATGCAAACGATGTGACACACATTTATCCTCCCACTGAAGCTCGCTCATGCTCCTGTGTCTAGTATATGCAATCTTGGAAGCATCGAACGCTGCTTGACGTGAGGTATTATTTTGGGCATGCACAGAACTAGGAATAGCGGAACCCAGAAGCAGATGATGTCATCGTGCGCGCGTTCGCATAGCAGGTACATAGCGAGACAGATATTAACACTATAGGATGATTGCTAATTCTTCAAATATAGGGGAAAAAAGCGGCGGTCATGGAGGCGGACAGTGAATACACAAGTGGTACAAGTTTGACAAGAAAATAGATACGATAAAAACGTATTTTACAATTTGATGAATGCACATGTAATTTTGACGGTTGAAATTCAGAGTATACTGTCCCTTTAAAGAAATACTGGAGCATAATGAAAATTGTAAATAAAGACCAGGGACACTTCAATAAATACTCTTTAAGCCACTTATGTTCTTTTGCTGCACCGGGAATTGCATCACTAAACTGTCTATCCAAATGTTAT
The DNA here is from genome assembly GCF_027579735.1 of Bombina bombina. NCBI lineage: Eukaryota > Metazoa > Chordata > Amphibia > Anura > Bombinatoridae > Bombina > Bombina bombina. The sequence continues at coordinate 171,464,915 of NC_069500.1, read as the reverse complement.
ATAGCTTACAGCTAGGCATCTATCATTAGGGTATAATAAAGAAGGCTGTCAAATCTCCCCTTCTAACCTTTAAGTCTCTGTTTCTGAGGAAATGTTATTGAAGTATAAAATGTGAGGAAATATATTTGTCATATAAGCACAAAAGTATAAAAATGTGAGGGACATTTTGCCTGGTGCACACAAACAAGAACTATTTATTAAAACGGTGTCATCAGAGCTTCACAAACTCTCAGTAACACGACTTCTAATATTTTGCAGAAAATACAAGCAGTGCCGAAAAACCTACAATACAATGAACCAACATGACTGAACAATTCTACACATCTGATTGATATTATATTAATATGTTTTTATTAAATTAGTCTATAATTTAAGCACATTATTAGGAATCACGTCAGACTAACCTTTAGGGCCTGATCTGTTAAGGTCTCTGGTAGTTCTATTTCCCTGGTGGAATTATATAAAGCCACTTTTTACCCTGAAAACAGGGTGTCTCACTAAGGGGATTATACTGCATTTTCATATGGGAAGGAGATTCATATATTACAAAAGAGCACAATGAAAATCGTAATTTAAAAATCATAATTGAATCATTAAAGGGGCATTCAAGTCCAAAAAAAATTTCATTATTCAAATAACCAACACAGTTATAATAATACACATTTTACTTCTGTGATTACCTTGTATCTAAGCCTCTGCAGACTGCCCCCTTATTTCAGTTCTTTTGACAGATTTGCATTTTAGCCAATCAGTGCTCACTCCTCGGTGGCCTTTAAGGGCATGTCATTTTAGACTTGACTGTCCCTTTAAGGGATTATCTATCTTTTAAAACAACAAAAATTCTGGTGTTGACTGTCCCTTTAACACACATATATGCAGGAAAAAAAATGTATTGTTAAGGTGCATCAAAAATCGTAACAAAATTGTTACTCAAAACTCGTATTTATCATAAACATAAAATTTGTATGTAAAGTACACAGGAATAAATCATCTTAAATAAGCACAGTATAATACAAAAAAACATAAATTATGCTTACCTGATCATTTCCTTTTCTTCTGATGTAAAGAGTCCACAGCTGCATTCATTACTTTTGGGAAATAAAAACCTGGCCACCAGGAGGAGGCAAAGACACCCCAGCCAAAGGCTTAAATACTCCTCCCACTCCCCTCATCCCCCAGTCATTCTGCCAAGGAACAGTAGAAGAATATCAGGGTGCAAGGTGCCAGAACAATAAAATAAAGACGCCCCACATAAAAAATTACGGGTGGGTTGCTGTGGACTCTTTCCATCAGAAGAATTTTTTTTTATCAGGTAAGCATAATTTTTGTTTTTCTTCTTAAATGGAAAGAGTCCACAGCTGCATTCATTACTTTTGGGAAAACAATACCAAAGATATAGAGGACACTGAATGCTAAGACGTGAGGGTACAATAGGCGGCCCATTCTGAGAGCACCAAGCCTGAAACCACTGCCCGCAAAAAAAGAGCTTTGCACCATTTGAAGCAGACTGAAAATTCCTGTATACGAGAAGGCTCACTTAATAATTGAAAAACATGTCCGAGTAAGACGCTCCACTCTGTAACGAAAGGCATAACACTCAGGGACAGTTACACCCAGAGGGAACGGTACAGGCTCTCCCCAAGGTGGTCGGCCCGGGATAATAGGGCACGAGCACAATTGCTCATAAACGTCTGGACTCTGCAGACAAATAATCGCCAAGAATATGTGAAAGTGAAAACGTGCTGCAGCCTCCAGGGGGGAACAAGCCGCCCTGCGTGGAGGATTAATCATAATTTGGGTTACCCGCATATGTAGAAGTATGGAGCGGTAGGGAACTCGCCTCTTGGAGGACAGGACCCTCAGAGGCGGATGGCTAAGCTGACCCTTGATTCCCCGAGCCCGAGGAACCAGGCGCTCTAATACGGCACACCAAACATAGATGATTGATATGTGTCAACGAGGCCAATTCGGATTCTTCCCCAGACGAAGAATCTGAATCTGAAATTAGAACAGTCTCAGTTTCAGAATCCTCCATAACTGAGTCTGAAATTTAAACAGGATAGAGAATATGGCAATATGGGCTATTTTAAGACAAAACAAAACGGCACCTGACACTCCCAATGGGGAACTCACCACCTCCTATGAACCAGACCCCTGCAAACTAGAATTTCGAAGTTGCCACATGGTCAGGAATGCGGAAATGGAGTCTGGCACGTAATCGCGCCCAGTCAGAAGGTAAACCGTATAGTTCAAAAAAGCACGCCCAACCATAAGACCGTGTCACTTCCAAAGCCCTTTATGTTCCAAGCCATGAGCTCATTTAACACTACACATAAGCAGATTGAATCACGTAACAAACATGATTAAAAAAAAAACTATTCAATAACCCCCTCTCAGGAGATATTAACCCTTGATTCCAAGATACTAAAGGAGACTCACTGAGACCCTTATGTTAAGTTAGTCCCGCAAGGTGGTAGCCACTCAGGAAAACAATAGTACAGTACATTCACGAAGATAGAAAATGTAACGATCTTACCGGAATCTACACCGTCGAACAGGAACACGGCCCTTCAAGTGTGATGGATAGTAGCATCGCCTCTGCCATGAAATTGAGAGAAGAAAGTAGGCGGTGGAGCCAAGTTCGACAACGCTGATTGCTTGTGGAGCTGTTAATATGTTGCGATGGTTTTGCAGAAAGACTCTTCCTGCATCTCCAGACTCTAACTTTCATCCAAGCCCTTACTGAGAGACTGACAGGACTACTTAAAACTCCTGTCCCATGTCGAAGAGTACTACCCTCCATAAGAGACAAATTAAATTCTGACACTTCTCTGCCAACCTCCTGGGACGAAAGGCAAAGAATGACTGGGGGGTGAGGGGAGTGGGAGGAGTATTTAAGCCTTTGGATGGGGTGTCTTTGTCTCCTCCTTGTGGCCAGGTTCTTATTTCCCAAAAGTAATGAATGCAGCTGTGGACTCTTTCTATGTAAGAAGAAAAAAAAAAACACATGGAAATGATGTACTAATAAGTACAAAATACAAAGTGTAATTGTTTTTTCGTAAAATGAGCTGAACGTGGGCGCTCCATGGGTGTACATGAAATTGTCTCTAAAATCCCAGTGTAATTCTGTAAAGATTTTCATACTACAGATCTGTTTTTTTTCTCTCACAGCTTTAACCCTTTCCGGTCCCATGTCGAAATATATCCGACAAAGGTCCAATGGCGGATATATTCCGACATGACGTTTTGCTTTGAATTGCACAGTTAAACAGCGACATCTAGCGATTACTTGCTGAACTTGCTATTTAGCTGTGCAATTAGTATGGCGATGGCGTGGTAAGATGGTGCTACCGGAACCAAACAGGCAGGCTTCCTGGAATCATTACTTGGGATTCTCCGCTCCCATTATCAGAGGCTTGAGCACCGGGAGGATGACAAGATACTGCCAGCATCTCCTACATAGAGCTTTTGAAAATTGAAGCGTGTAATTTCAGATATACAAACATGTTAAAAAACAGTTGCACTTTAGACTTTTCTTTACTGGTCTAAAGTGTAACTGTTTTAACGTTTTTGAATATCTGAAAGTACATGCTGCAATTTTTTATTCAAGTTTTTTTATTTATTTTTTAATGCTCAAAGGGACATGAAGCTTTATTTTCAGATTAAAAAAAAAGAATTATGGCGTGAAAATAAAAATAAGACCTGCTGGGGCACTTTGTAAAAATTAAAAGGACCGTAAAGGGTTAAAGATAACGAGCATTTATTAAAATACACTAATTTCTCTGAAAGGAAAACCTATGCATAGGAAAATAACAGTGAATTTAAGGTCAAAATTAAACTGTGATTATGCAGATAGAGCATATCATTTTATACAACTTTCCAATTTACTTCTATTATCAAATGTGCTTCTCACTCTTGATATCCTTTGTTGAAGAGCCTACTTAGGTAGGCTCATGAGCAGCAATGTGCTGCTGGGAGCAATCTGGTGATTGGTTGCTGCACATTTAAATATCTTGTCACTTCCTCACCAGATGTTTTCAGCTTGATCAGAGTAGTGCATTGCAGCCCCTAAGCCTACTCTTCAATAAAAAAATACTAACCGAACAAAGCAAATTTGAGAATAAAAGTAAATTGGTATAAAATTGCATGCTCTATCTGAATCATGAAAGTTTAATTTTGACTTCACTGTCTCTAACATATTTAAAGTGAAGGTCAATTTTGATGAATTAGTGCCTGGTTTTTAATAATCCTATTAAAAACAAGGGCACTTTAATTCATCAAAATTGACATTTCACTTCTTTTATTCAAAAACTTACCTTTTAATCCTGGCAGCCGCTCCAGCACTTCCTCCGGCCATCGCAAGTCATCTTCTCGAGTCCGAAATGACGAATCTGGTTTCCTCCAATCATGGCTTTACATCAGGCCAAAATTCAGTGATTGGAGGAAGCCGTGTTCATCATTTATGACGTCTACAGAGGCTTCCGACGGCTGGGGGAATCGCTGGAGCGACTGCCAGGATTAAAAGGTAAGGTTTTGAAGAAAAGAAGTGAAATGTCAATTTTGATGAATTAAAGTGCCCTTGTTTTTAATAGGATTATTAAAAAACGGGCACTAATTCATCAAAATTGACCTTCACTTTAAAGGAAATACTGGTGATAAGAAAAATCCATACTACAAGAGAACAAGTATTGTAAAAAAGGTCGGTACAAACCCACAACTATATCAACACAGAAGTCAGTGAGAAAACCGAGCAGCCAATTTCATAGTTTTTTGTTTTTTTAACCTAGAAGCCAAAATTATAGGCACTGCTCCCAGGATTTACCAAGCTCTGGGATGAATAAATTTAAAAAAAAAAAAAAAATACCATATAGACAATATATGTATCTATGTATGTATATATATATGTGTGTATATATATATATATATATATATATATATATATATATATATATATATATATATATATATATATATATATATAAACTTGAAGTAGAATACACCAACTACTGGTGAAGGTGTAAGCTTAGAATTGAAAGCGCAAAACTATATAAAATAGTAAAAAATAGTATCAATAATTCATATAGATAAGATTGGATGCAATGCAAAACAAACAATGAAATAAAATACTGTAATGGAAAAATAATATACTAGAATAAAAAATAATAATAATAAATAATAATAAATAAGATATGGTGAGTGTTAAAAAATAGCTGCCAAGAGGTGATGAGATAGTAAGGGCGAGTGACTTTTTCCAAGACACTCAAGCGATAAATGTAAAGGGAGAGAATACTGTCCAAACACCTCATGAGACTAGATAATAATCAAAAGTGTAAAGGATAAATAATCGTCCAATAAATAATGACAATATACTATATATATATATATATATATATATATATATATATATATATATATATATATATATATATATATATACGCACAGGAAGCGAAGCAAAATAAGACTGTGTGTATATGTATGGACTAGGGAGCAAACAAAGATGTACAAAGAGGAACCTGACACGTTTCGAAGGGATTTACACAGTAGACCCTTCAAAACGCATCAGGTTCCTCTTTGTACATCTTGTACAGACCACCAGCCGTATCTTTGCTCTTTTGAAGAGTTTCACCCGCTGCTGCTACAACTGACATTGTAATTTCCAGTGGCCACCGGTTACTGCCGTGGATCCCTTTTATACATCCATGCTGTTTAGTTACCTAATATCATTGAGGTTCCAATTTGTAAGTGTATCTCATTTCGCTTATGTGTGTGTTGCTTTGTCTCCATTAAGCGGAGTTGCACTATTATTCATGTTTACTTTTTGGCTCCTAGACACACAAATTCCATATGAGAAACCTTCATTGGGGATCTATACATTCAAGTGGCGAACAACTCCAAGTGGCCGATACATAATTGAAGTAACTGGCTGGCTATCCAAGTCCCACAGTGCGCACGACAACGAGTACCAGATACAGCTCTGGACACAGCTTTATTTGTCTATCCTTGCCTGCCTTACCTTATAATATTGAGTTTAAGTCCAGTAAGTGAACACCCCACAGGGGCTTTGCCTGAAGAATTCTATTGACACCTATATGGACTATATCTTTCTTTGATTTCTAATTAGAGTCAGATTTCTCCGCTCTGACATCTTTTATGCACACTCATTATTAGTGTTGCATTTTTTTTGGACTGCATCTAAATTATATGGTGTTTTTAGGTTATAATAATATTTTCAGGTTTCACTGAGATTCCATTTATCTCCAATACCCATTTATATATATGTTTATTACTGAGACGTATACATGTACCACTGTGGTTTTCTATATGCATCTATTCTGAGTGGCAATTACTATTCGTTTGCTCCCAAGTCCATACATATACACACTATCTTATTTTGCATCGCTTCTTCTCTTGGATACAGTGCGCATATATATATATATATATATATATATATTGTCATTATTTATTGGACGATTATTTATCATTTTGACTATTATCTAGTCTCATTTTATAGCGCTGAGGTGTTAGGACAGTATTCCCTCTATATATATATATATATATATATATATATATATATATATATATATATATATATATATATATATATATACAGGGAGTGCAGAATTATTAGGCAAATGAGTATTTTGACCACATCATCCTCTTTATGCATGTTGTCTTACTGCAAGCTGTATAGGCTAGAAAGCCTACTACCAATTAAGCATATTAGGTGATGTGCATCTCTGTAATGAGAAGGGGTGTGGTCTAATGACATCAACACCCTATATCAGGTGTGCATAATTATTAGGCAACTTCCTTTCCTTTGGCAAAATGGGTCAAAAGAAGGACTTGACAGGCTCAGAAAAGTCAAAAATAGTGAGATATCTTGCAGAGGGATGCAGCACTCTTAAAATTGCAAAGCTTCTGAAGCGTGATCATCGAACAATCAAGCGTTTCATTCAAAATAGTCAACAGGGTCGCAAGAAGCATGTGGAAAAACCAAGGCGCAAAATAACTGCCCATGAACTGAAAAAAGTCAAGCGTGCAGCTGCCAAGATGCCACTTGCCACCAGTTTGGCCATATTTCAGAGCTGCAACATCACTGGAGTGCCCAAAAGCACAAGGTGTGCAATACTCAGAGACATGGCCAAGGTAAGAAAGGCTGAAAGACAACCACCACTGAACAAGACACACAAGCTGAAACGTCAAGACTGGGCCAAGAAATATCTCAAGACTGATTTTTCTAAGGTTTTATGGACTGATGAAATGAGAGTGAGTCTTGATGGGCCAGATGGATGGGCCAGTGGCTGGATTGGTAAAGGGCAGAGAGCTCCAGTCCGACTCAGACGCCAGCAAGGTGGAGGTGGAGTACTGGTTTGGGCTGGTATCATAAAAGATGAGCTTGTGGGGCCTTTTCGGGTTGAGGATGGAGTCAAGCTCAACTCCCAGTCCTACTGTCAGTTTCTGGAAGACACCTTCTTCAAGCAGTGGTACAGGAAGAAGTCTGCATCCTTCAAGAAAAACATGATTTTCATGCAGGACAATGCTCCATCACACACGTCCAAGTACTCCACAGCGTGGCTGGCAAGAAAGGGTATAAAAGAAGAAAATCTAATGACATGGCCTCCTTGTTCACCTGATCTGAACCCCATTGAGAACCTGTGGTCCATCATCAAATGTGAGATTTACAAGGAGGGAAAACAGTACACCTCTCTGAACAGTGTCTGGGAGGCTGTGGTTGCTGCTGCACGCAATGTTGATGGTGAACAGATCAAAACACTGACAAAATCCATGGATGGCAGGCTTTTGAGTGTCCTTGCAAAGAAAGGTGGCTATATTGGTCACTGATTTGTTTTTGTTTTGTTTTTGAATGTCAGAAATGTATATTTGTGAATGTTGAGAAGTTATATTGGTTTCACTGGTAAAAATAAATAATTGAAATGGGTATATATTTGTTTTTTGTTAAGTTGCCTAATAATTATGCACAGTAATAGTCACCTGCACACACAGATATCCCCCTAAAATAGCTATAACTAAAAACAAACTAAAAACTACTTCCAAAACTATTCAGCTTTGATATTAATGAGTTTTTTGGGTTCATTGAGAACATGGTTGTTGTTCAATAATAAAATTAATCCTCAAAAATACAACTTGCCTAATAATTCTGCACTCCCTGTATATATATATATATATATATATATATATATATATATATATATATATATGTGTGTGTGTGTGTGTGTGAATGTATGTATGTGTATTTTTTTTCTCTCTTTCTAGAGCAAGTTATGCATGTGTCAAAAAGAAAAAGCATCATAACAAACAAAGATCAAAAATATAGTTTAGTAGATATGTTGTCTTTGTATGAAGAATTACTGACAAAATAAATATTATTGGACCAAGTAGAAATTGACACTAAGCAAAAAAGTATTTATAGAAATAACAAAAGCAGAGATAAAATATGAAATGTTGCAATTAAGTAAAACAAATTAACTATCTTTTAGTGTTGATTTTTAAATTAGCCAAATTGTCTAGAGAGTGTTTGATCTTATAAAAGAATGCTGTATATTATAATAAAAGTGTTAACAAGTCTAATTTTCCAATTCAGAGAATTACCAATATAGCAGCCAAAATATAACCTAGCAGGCATAAAATGTTTTAGACACTTGCCTGATGAATTGCTGTGTGGGGAAGCAATGTGACCAATTTTTATTAGAGCCCTGTGCATTAAAAGGAAGTTTTCAGTAGAAAAAGTCACACTGTTTTCATTTATCTTACTTTGCTCTAGGACTAACTAACCTCACTAAATCACAACTAAGAACATACTTTGTGACAAGTTGCAGTCTTACATATCCAAAAAAATAAATATTTTTACTATATCTAAAATAAAAGCTATGGAAGATTTAATTTTTTTATGTGAAATAAAATAACAGATATGCCAGCAAAAAGCATGAAATAAAAAAAATGTAATACATTGATCCACTTCAGTGCTAAGCACTTTAATTTAACATGCTTCTGGAAGTGGGTTCTCAAGGTCAAGTACCTTATATTAAAGGGACACTAAACACAAAATTTTTCTTTCATGATTCAGGTACAGAATACAATTTTAAACAACAATTTAATTTACTTCTATTATCTAATTTTAGATATCCTTTGTTGAAAAAAAATAGCAATGTACATGGGTGAGCCAATCACACAAGGCATCTATATGCTGCCACCAATCAGCAGCTACTGGGCCTATCTAGATATGCTTTTCAGCAAAGGATATCAAGCATATGAAGCAAATTAGATATTACAAGTCAATTAGAAAGCTGCTTAAAATTGCATACTCTTTCTAAATCATGAAATAAAAAAGTTGTGTTTCATGTCCCTTTGAAGTACAAAAGCTTTTAGCCATGTCCCTTTTTATTTATTAAAAGGACATGCTATCCAAAAGTTTTATTTCATGATTCAGATAGAGCATGAAGTTTTAAACATCTTAACAATTTACTTCTCTTAAAGGGACATAATACTCATATTCTAAATCACTTGAAAGTGATGCAGCATAACTGTAAAAAGCTTACAGGAAAATGTCACCTGAGCACCTCTATGTAAAAAGATATTTTACCTCACAATTTCCTCAGGTCAATAGAGTAAGTGCTGTGTAAAAAGTTATACTTCAGTTACAGCTGCATGTAAAAAATAAATAAAAAATGAACAACAGCCAATGAGCATCAGCAGTGCTGAGATCATGAACTCTTTTACTGTGATCTCATGAGATTTGACTTAAAGGAACACTAAACCCAACGTTTTTCTTTCATGATTAAGATTGAGAAAACAATTTTAAACACAATTCCAATTTACTTCTATTATCTAATTTGCTTAATTCTTTAGATATCCTTTGCTGAATAAAATAGCAATGCACATGGGTGAGCCAATCATACGAGGCATCTATGTGCAGCCACCAATCAGAAGCTACTGAGCCTTTCTAGATATGCTTTCCAGCAAGGAATAACAAAAGAGTGAAGCAAATTAGATAATAGAAGTAAATTATAAAGTTGTTTAAAATTGCATGTTCTTTCTAAATCATGAAAGAAAAAATGTGGGTTTCATGACCCTGTAACTCTCATGAGATTTCATAGTAAACTTCCTTAAACTGAATAGGGAAATAACATAAGTGTGCATGAGGCACACTCCCTTGCAGGTCCCAGGACAGGCATACTGATTTTTCTTTCATGATTCAGATAGAGCATGACATTTTAAGCAACTTTCAAATTTTCTCCTATTATCAATTTTTCTTTGTTCTCTTGCTATCTTTATTTAAAAAGCAGGAATGTGATGGATAGCAGCCGGCCTATTTTTGGTTGAGAACCTGGGTTATGCTTGCTTATTGGTGGGTAAATGTAAGCCTCCAATAAGCAAGCGCTATCCATGGTGCTGAACCTAAAACGGGCTGGCTGCTAAGATTTACATTCCTGCTTTTAAAATAAAGATAGCAAGAGAACAAAGAAAAATTGATAATAGGAGTAAATTAGAAAGTCGATTAAAATGTCATGCTCTATATGAATCACAAAAGAAAAAATTTGGGTTCAGTGTCTCTTTAACCCCTTAATAACCAACGACGTACAGGGTACGGCCTCCAAAAAAAACACAATTTATGCTTACCTGATAAATTTATTTCTCTTGTGGTGTATCCAGTCCACGGATCATCCATTACTTGTGGGATATTCTCATTCCCAACAGGAAGTTGCAAGAGGACACCCACAGAAGAGCTGTTATATAGCTCCTCCCCTAACTGCTCTATCCAGTCATTCGACCGAAAACACGCAGAGAAAGGAGAAACCATAGGGTGCAGTGGTGACTGTAGTTTAAATGAAAAAAATTACCTGCCTTAAAATGACAGGGCGGGCCGTGGACTGGATACACCACAAGAGAAATAAATTTATCAGGTAAGCATAAATTGTGTTTCCTCTTGTAAGGTGTATCCAGTCCACGGATCATCCATTACTTGTGGGATACCAATACCAAAGCTAAAGTACACGGATGAAGGGAGGGACAAGGCAGGTACTTAAACGGAAGGTACCACTGCCTGTAAGACCTTTCCCCAAAAATAGCCTCCGAAGAAGCAAAAGTATCAAATTGTAGAATTTGGAAAAAGTATGAAGCGAAGACCAAGTCGCCGCCTTGCAAATCTGTTCAACAGAAGCCTCATTTTTAAAGGCCCAAGTGGAAGCCACAGCTCTAGTAGAATGAGCTGTAATCCTTTCAGGAGGCTGCTGTCCAGCAGTCTCTTAGGCTAAGCGGATTATGCTTATTAGCCAAAAAGAAAGAGAGGTTTCCGAAGCCTTTTGACCTCTCCTCTGTCCAGAGTATTAAACAAACAAAGAAGATGTTTGACGAAAATCTTTAGTAGCTTGTAAGTAAAACTTTAAAGCACGAACCACGTCCAGATTATGTAATAGACGTTCCTTCTTTGAAGAAGGATTAGGATACAAGGATGGAACAACAATTTCTTGATTGATATTCTTATTAGATACCACCTTAGGTAAAAACCCAGGTTTGGTACGCAGGGCTACCTTATCCGTATGGAAGATCAGATAAGGAGAATCACATTGAAAAGCAGATAACTCGGAGACTCTACGAGCCGAGGAAATAGCTACCAAAAAAAAAAAACTTTCCAAGATAAAAGTTTGATATCTATGGAATGAAGAGGTTCAAACGGAACTCCTTGAAGAACCTTAAGAACCAAATTTAAGCTCCATGGGGGAGCAACAGGTTTAAACACAGGCTTGATTCTAACCAAAGCCTGACAAAATGCCTGAACGTCTGGAACATCTGCCAGACGCTTGTGCAAAAGAATAGACAGAGCAGAAATCTGTCCCTTTAAGGAACTAGCTGACAATCCTTTTTCCAAACCATCTTGAAGAAAGGATAATATTCTGGGAATCCCGACCTTACTCCATGAGTAACCTTTGGATTCACACCAATAAAGATATTTACGCCATATCTTATGGTAAATTTTCCTGGTAACAGGCTTTCGTGCCTGTATTAAGGTATCAATGACTGACTCAGAGAAGCCACGCTTTGATAAAATCAAGCGTTCAATCTCCAGGCAGTCAGTCTCAGAGAAATTAGATTTGGATGGTTGAAAGGACCCTGAAGTAGAAGGTCCTGTCTCAGAGGCAGAGTCCATGGTGGAAAGGATGACATGTCCACCAGATCTGCATACCAGGTCCTGCGTGGCCACACAGGCGCTATCAAAATCACTGATGCTCTCTCTTGCTTGACCATGGCAATCAGTCGAGGGAGCAGAGGAAACGGTGGAAACACATAAGCCAGGTTGAAAGACCAGGGCGTTGCTAGAGCATCTATCAGCGTCGCCTTGGGATCCCTGGACCTGGACCTGGATCCGTAACAAGGAAGCTCGGCGTTCTGGCGAGACGCCATGAGATCCAGTTCTGGTTTGCCCCAACGATGAATCAATTGGGCAAACACCTACGGATGGAGTTCCCACTCTCCCGGATGAAAAGTCTGACGACTTAGAAAATCCGCCTCCCAGTTCTCTACACCTGGGATATGGATAGCTGATCGGTGGCAAGAGTGAATCTCTGCCCAGCGAATTATCTTTGAGACTTCTAACATCGCTAGGGAACTTCTTGTTCCCCCTTGATGGTTGATGTAAGCCACAGTCGTGATGTTGTCCGACTGAAATCTGATGTACCTCAGAGTTTTAACTGAGGCCAAGCCAGAAGAGAATTGAATATCGCTCTTAGTTCCAGAATATATATTGGAAGGAGTGTCTCCTCCTGAGTCCACGGTCCCTGAGCCTTCAGGGAGTTCCAGACTGCACCCCAACCTAGAAGGCTGGCATCTGTTGTTACAATTGTCCAATCTGGCCTGCCAAAGGTCATACCTTTGGACAGATGGACCCGAGATAGCCACCAGAGAAGAGAATCCCTGGTCTCTTGATCCAGATTTAGTAGAGGGGACAAATCTGTGTAATCCCCGTTCCACTGACTGAGCATGCATAGTTGCAGCGGTCTGAGATGTAAGCGTGCAAACGGCACTATGTCCATTGCCGCTACCATTAAGCCGATTACTTCCATGCACTGAGCCACCGAAGGGCGCGGAATGGAATGAAGAACAAGGCAGGAGTTTAGAAGCTTTGATAACCTGGACTCCGTCAGGTAAATTTTCATTTCTACAGAATCTATCAGAGTCCCTAGGAAGGAAACTCTTGTGAGTGGGGATAGAGAACTCTTTTCCTCGTTCACTTTCCACCCATGCGATCTCAGAAATGCCAGTATTATTTCCGTATGAGACTTGGCAATTTGGAAGTTTGACGACTTAGGACCGGCAGAAGCGACCCCAGAACCTTTGTAAAGATTCTTGGGGCTGTAGCTAATCCAAAAGGAAGGGCTACAAACTGGTAATGCCTGTCTAGAAAGGCAAACCTGAGAAACCGATGATGATCTTTGTGTATCGGAATGTGAGGATAAGCATCCTTTAAATCCACTGTAGTCATATAATGACCCTCCTGGATAATAGGTAGGATGGTACGAATAGTCTCCATCTTGAATGATGGAACTCTGAGGAATTTGTTTAAGATCTTTAGATCCAAAATTGGTCTGAAGGTTCCCTCTTTTTTGGGAACCACAAACAGATTTGAGTAAAAACCCTGTCCCGGTTCCTCCTTTGGAACTGGATGGATCACTGCCATAACTAGGAGGTCTCGTACACAGTGTAAGAATGCCTCTCTCTTTATCTGGTTTGCAGATAATTGTGAAAGGTGAAATCTCCCTTTTGGGGGGGAAGCTTTGAAGTCCAGAAGATATCCCTGGGATATAATTTCCAGCGCCCAGGGATCCTGGACATCTCTTGCCCACGCCTGGGCAAAGAGTGAAAGTCTGCCCCCTACTAGATCCGTTACCGGATAGGGGGCCGTTCCTTCATGCTGTCTTAGAGGCAGCAGCAGGCTTTTTGGCCTGCTTACCTTTGTTCCAGGTCTGGTTTGGTCTCCAGACCGTCTTGGACTGAGCAAAAGTTCCCTCTTTTTTTGCATTAGAGAAAGTTGATGCCGCACCTGCCTTGAAGTTTCGAAAGGCACGAAAATTAGACTGTTTGGCCCTTGATTTGGACCTGTCCTGAGGAAGGGCATGACCTTTTCCTCCAGTGATATCAGCAATAATCTCCTTCAAACCAGGCCCGAATAGGGTCTGCCCCTTGAAGGGAATGTTAAGTAGCTTAGATTTTGAAGTCACCTCAGCTGACCATGATTTAAGCAATAGCGCCCTGCGTGCCTGTATAGCAAAACCAGAATTCTTAGCCGTTAGTTTAGTCAAATTAACAATGGCATCAGAAACAAAAGAATTGGCTAGCTTAAGTGCCCTAAGCTTGCCAAGTATGTCATCCAATGGAGTCGCTACCTGTAAAGCCTCTTCCAGAGACTCAAACCAGAACGCCGCAGCAGCAGTGACAGGAGCAATGCATGCAAGGGGCTGTAGGATAAAACCTTGTTGAATAAACATTTTCTTAAGGTAACCTTCTAATTTCTTATCCATTGGATCTAAAAAAGCACAACTGTCCTCGACAGGGATAGTAGTACGCTTTGCTAGATTAGAAACTGCTCCCTCCACCTTAGGTACTGTCTGCCATAAGTCCCGTGTGGTGGCGTCTATTGGAAACATTTTTCTAAAAATAGGAGGGGGAGAGAATGGCACACCTGGTCTATCCCATTCCTTAGTAATAATTTCTGTAAACCTTTTAGGTATTGGAAAAACATCAGTACACACCGGCACTGCATAGTATTTATCCAGTCTACAGAATTTCTCTGGCACTGCAATTGTATCACAGTCATTCAGAGCAGCTAAAACCTCTTTGAGCAGCACGCGGAGGTGTTCAAGCTTAAATTTAAATGTAGAAATATCAGAATCAGGTATCCTACCTGAGTCAGAAACATCACCCACAGACTGAAGCTCTCCTTCCTCAGCTTCTGCATATTGTGAGGCAGTATCAGACATGGTTCTTAAAGCGTCAGTATGCTCTGCATTTCGTCTAACCCCAGAGCTATCTCGCTTACCTCTAAATTCAGGTAGTCTGGCTAATACTGCTGACAGTGTATTATCCATGACTGCCGCCATGTCTTGTAAAGTAATCGCTATGACAGAATATGATCTTTATTGCTTAAAGTGAAATCAGTACATTTGGTACACATTCTAAGAGGGGGTTCCACCATGGCTTTTAAACATAATGAACAAGGAGTTTCCTCTATGTCAGACATGTTTACACAGACTAGCAATGAGACCAGCAAGCTTGGAAAACACTTTAAATCAAGTTAACAAGCAAATATAAAAAACGGTACTGTGCCTTTAAGAGAAACAAATTTTGTCAGAATTTGAAAAACAGTGAAAAAAGGCAGTTACACAAACGAAATTTTTACAATGTGTATAATAAGCTAACAGAGCATTGCACCCACTTGCAAATGGATGATTAACCCCTTAGTTAAAAAAACGGATCAAAAAACGTTTTTTAACAGTCACAACAAACTGCCACAGCTCTGCTGTGGCCCTACCTTCCCCAATAAACGACTTTGGAAAGCCTTTGAGCCCTTTAGAGATGTCCTATAGCATTCAGGGGACTTCTGAGGAAAGCTGGATGTCTCAGTCTGTAATTTTAACTGCCAAAAAAGCACTAAAATAGGCCCCTCCCACTCATACTACAACAGTGGAAAGCCTCAGGAAACTGTTTCTAGGCAAAATTTAAGCCAGCCATGTGGAAAAAAACTAGGCCCCAATAAAGTTTTATCACCAAAGCATATATAAAAACGATTAAACATGCCAGCAAACGTTTTATATTGCAATTTTATAAGGGTATTACCCCTGAGAGTAAGCATGATACCAGTCGCTATTAAATCACTGTATTCAGGCTTAACTTACATTAATCCGGTATCAGCAGCATTTTCTAGCATTTCCAATTCTAGAAAAAATTGTAACTGCACATACCTCATAGCAGAGTAAACTGCACGCCATTCTCCCGCTGTTACCTCTCTCCTCAGAAATATGTGAGAACAGCAATGGATCTTAGTTACAACCTGCTAAGATCATAGAAAACTCAGGCAGATTCTTCTTCTATTTACTGCCTGGGATAAAATAGTACAACTCCGGTACTATTTAAAATAACAAACTTTTGATTGAAGGTAAAAAACAAACTATTTTTCACCACTCTCTCTTACTACCTCCATGCGTGTTGAGAGTTGCAAGAGAATGACTGGATATGGCAGTTAGGGGAGGAGCTATATAACAGCTCTGCTGTGGGTGTCCTCTTGCAACTTCCTGTTGGGAATGAGAATATCCCACAAGTAATGGATGATCCGTGGACTGGATACACCTTACAAGAGAAAATGTCCTTAATGACCAAGGACGTACCCTGTACGTCTTTGGTCTTTGAAAGCGGTGGAAGCGATCCTGATCGCTTCCAGCCGCTTTCCTGTTATTGCAGTAATGCCTCAATATTGATGCCTCGATAACTGTTTTTAGCCATCCGATGCAGAGAGAGCCACTCTGTGGCCCTCTCTGCATCGGACATCGATAGCCGTAATCGTTGGTGGGTGGGAGTCGATGTGGGAGGCGGGTGGGCATCCATCGGTGACGGCCTGGCTGAGTTGAGAGGCGGGATCGTACACAGGGGGGGGCAGGAGCAGGCGCGTTCACGGGGAAGGATCGGGTAGGAACCGCTACACTACAGACAAATGTTGTGATAATAAGTGGGAGAGAGGGAGGAGGGAATTGCTAAATAAAAGATCTAAGGGATCTTGGAGGGGGTGGGGGGAAGCTACACTACAGAAAAATCTAAAAAAAATTAAAATCAATTTATTTGTAAACTGGGTAGCAAGCACCCAAGATGGCTCCCAATAAGGTAGAGGGGGAGGGTTAGAGAGCTGTTTGGGGCGGGGGGGGGGTCAGGGAGGTTGGGGGCTAAGGGGGGATCCTACACAGCAGATTAATTAAAAAAAACAAAAAACAACACCTTTTATTTTAGTACTGGAAGACTTTCTTTTGTTTGTTTTTGGTGGTTGGTTGTAGATGTGTAACAGATTTTGGGGGTAAAAGTTAGAAAAAAGTGTGTTTTTTTTCCATTTTCTCCTCATTTTATAATTTTTTTTATAGTAAATTATAGGATATGATGAAAATAATGGTATCTTTAGAAAGTCCATTTAATGGCAAGAAAAACTGTATATAATATGTGTGGGTACAGTAAATGAGTAAGAGGAAAATTACAGCTAAATACAAACACCGCAGAAATGTAAAAATAGCCTTGGTCCCAAACAGACAAAAAATGGAAAAGTGCTGTGGTCATTAAGGAGTTAAAGTCCTTTACAATGGGGTGTGAATACTTAGGGCATTTTGAGGTAAAATATCTTCCTTTTTTACATAGAGAGTTGAACTGTCAAGTGATTGGTCCTGGTGACAGTTCAATAAAGGATATGGATCTGTTGTCCCATGAATGATTAAACTGAAATGTCACCAGGACTGTGTGTCTCACCGGTCGTATACCTGGTACCGATATTGGGTTGTGTTGCCATTTCTGTTAGTCTAGGGGCGACATAGGACAACAGATCCATATCCTTTTTTATTGGTAACAAATTTGCTGGCACCCTGCCTCTGGCTGCAAATGTAGTGGTAAATACATTTTCTTATGAATCCATACTATACATAGGTAATTAAAAGGGACAAGAAACCCAAAATGTTTCTTTCATGATTCAGATAAAACAACTTTCCAATTTACTTCTATTATCAATTTTGCTTCATTCTCTTGGTATCCTTTCTTGAAGAAGCAGCAATGTACTACTGGGAGCTAGCTGAACACATTGGCAAGACAGTCACAAGAGGCATATATGTGCAGCCACCAATCTACAGCTGGCTTCCAGCTCCAGAGCCTACCTAGGTATGTTTTTCAGCAAACAATACCAAAGAAAAGTAGATAAAAGAAGAAATTGAAAAGTTATTTAAAATTACATGTGCGATCTGAATCAATAAGGAAACCATTTTTGGTTTCATGTCCCTTTAAGCTTTAACTAAGGATATCTAATATGCATGTTTTATAAGAAAAAAAAAGTTAACATTTCTTTAAAGGGACATGAAACCCAAACTTTTTCTTTCATGATTCAGATAGACAACACGATTTTAAAAAAAAACATTCCAATTTACTTTTATTATCTATTTTGCTTAATTCTTTAGGTATCCATTGTTGAAAAAATAGCAATGCATATTGGTGAGCCAATCACACAAGACATCTATGTGCAGCCACCAATCAGCAGCTACTGAGCCTATTTAGATATGCTTTTCAGCAAAGCATGTCAAGAGAATTAAGCAAATTAGATATTAGAAGTAAATTGGAAAGTTTTTTAAAAATTACATCTAACTAATGAAAGAAAAAAAATTGTGTTTCATGTCCCTTTAAGAAGATGTCAAGTGGAATAGAGCACATTTTTAGAAGATTATCACCAATAAGAGCTTACACTCAAAGCGTCCATGCCCTAGGCAGCTGTCTAATAAATATTATGATAAATCTAGCTGTGACTATAGTAATAGTAAGATGGCAACAAGATAAATGAATAACTTGGCTGTCTGGAATGCTGGGTGTATCTCTGACATGCTACACTAGAGCACACATTTGATTATGCCAAGAAGAGGAAACCTCACACATCATTAGGTTTAATTTTTACTTAAAGCCCACACAGTTTAAATCTCCAAACAAAGTCCTAGGTTTTTAAACACAGTTTGATTTATGGAATGTGGAACATTATAGAATTCCTTAAAAGGCAGATTTATATTGACAAATACACTGAATTCTAGGCACCTAACTTGTGACATCATGTGTAAACCTGCTTTCCCGAAATTGTCCATTAGTCCCAACACCTTTTCTCTTCTATTAGCTTTTAATATAAAGCATTGCACCTTAGGGTTGATCTATTTCTGTATTCTAATGTACAGTTTTAGAAGCTGAAAGTATGAATTGCAGAATGCAGACTCTTACAAGATGGGTGAGTGCCTAGGGCAGCACAAAACCTAAACATGCCACTGGTGCCAAGACAATCATACAAACTGAAAAGGTCCATGGTTAGGATTAGGCATAGTCTTTGCCATACTCCAAATGCTTCTCACTGTCAACTTACCCAATATGGGATACTTTCATTTTACAGCACAAAGAGAGGGCTTAATTAGCACTTAATATGTACACAACTGCTTACTATATGGTGGTATATAGGTAGGTTGATTTAGAGGCATAACTAGAAACCACAGGGCCCAGGTGCAAGAATCTAAGAAAAATGTATTAACCCCTAATCTGCCATCCCCCCACATCGCAAACACCAATTAAAGTATTAACACCTAAACCACCGTCCCCCCACATCGCACACACTAAATAAACCTATTAACCGCTAAACCTCCATCCCCCCACATCGCCAACACTAAATAAACTTATTAACCTCTAAACTGCCATCCCCCCACATTGCCAAAACTAAATAAACTTATTAACCTCTAAATCTCTATTGATATGACAAAAGGATGTAAGCAGCTCTCATCCTATTGGCTGATTTGAATTTGTCATCCAACAGGAATGCAAGGGTACCCCCATATAAAAGGAGTACCTTGCATTCAATCTTCAGTGTGCGGCAGACGGTCGCATGAAGAGGACCTCCGTGTCTCCACCATGAATATAGAAGATGGACCCGGGATAGATGAAGATGGAACCACCTGGATTAAGATGTTTCGCTGGACTTCAGCAATGGTGAGTACCGATTTTGGGGTTAGTGTTAGTTTTTTTTTTTTTTTTTTTTTTTAAAGATTAGGGCTTTTTTTTATTTTTTTGGGCTTCAAAAGAGTCGATTGATGTTTCAAGAGCAATGCCCATACAAATGCCCTTTTCGGCGCAATGAGTAGATTTTTTTTTTTTTATTTTGGGGGTTTGGGGGGTGGGGGTTCTAATGTTAGGGGGTCACTTGTTTTTTGCAAAAGAGCTGTTAACTTTAACGGGGGTATTAGAATAATAATAATTTTTATTATTTGGGATAATTTCGTTTGCTATTTTTTGTAATTGTAGTTTTTATTTATTTTTAGTAATGTTAGGTTTTGTTTTTTTTTGTTTTTTTTGTTTTTTTTTAAACCAGAATGTTAGGTTTTTTTAGTTTAAGCTCAGGTTTTATTTTTGTTTCACATGTAAGTTTGTATTTATTTTAACTAGGTAGTAATATTGTAACTTTCATTTAGGTGTATTTTAATTATGTTAAAGTTAGGGGGCGTTAGGTTTAAGGGTTAATAGTTTAATTCAGCTAGTTGTGATGTGGTAGGATGGCGGTTTAGAGGTTAATTATTTTATTTAGCGTTTGGCGATGTGGGGGGACAGCAGTTTAGAAGTTAATACTTTAATTAGGTGTTCGCGATGGGAGATGACGGATTAGGGGTTAATACATTTTTTTAATGATTGTGATGTGGGGGGATGGCGAATTATGGGTTAATAGCTTTATTTAGCGTTGGCAATGTGGGGAGGACGGCGGTTTAGAGGTTAATAGGTTTATTTAGTGTTGCCAATGTGGGGGGACAGCGGTTTAGAGCTTAATAGTTTTATTTAGTGTTGGCGATGTGGGGGGGGGGGTGGCGGCTTAGGGGTTAATTTAAAAAAAAATGGTGTGCACATGTCTAGTGCACACACACATTTATTTCTCAAAGTGCATTTCTAATTTTGCTTTTATGAATAGGAGGAGGGAGTGCCTAAAAAAAGGCTAAAGTATCTACATATGCTAAAATATCAAGGTTAAAAATTAAGTCATTACAAACTTAACATATGATTGGGTACCCTATACACAATTCGGAATAACAGATAGATTTAGATACTTTAGCCTTTTTTAAGCGCTCCCTCCGTCTATTCATATTTATTATCTTTGAGTTTTTAGGGATCTCATTTTGGGAGCTTGTATCTTGTAATGTTGGCGCTGTGTACAAATTAATTTCATTGTAATTTGGCTTTTATGTCCCTTTAAGCCATATAACAATATAAACAAAAGGAAACTATATAAACCTTGTACAAAATAAAATAAAATATTATATATATATATATATATATATATATATACATATATATATATACAGTATATATACACATACACACACACACAATATATTGTTCTATAAAAGTTCAAAATATTTAATAAAATCATAGGAATACTTTTATATACCATAGATACTTCATTTTATAAATTCTAAAGGGAAAAAAAATAAGACACGTAGCAATGGTAACAGAAAATCAAACAAAAAAATGTGTCTTATTAACCATCTAAATATTATCGAATAGAACCCTTTTTTTCTGCAAGTTAAAGCATAAAAGATTAGGAAAGTCGAAGGCCCAGTGATTTTATGGCTTATATCAATAATTTGTTGTTAAAGGAAAAATGTAGCCCAGCAAATAGCTGGCAAGAGTTTGTTGTATTCAAAGCAACTGCAGGAATAACATTTTAAATGGATCGGGCTCTCTCCCATCCCCCACGGGGAGGTTGATTTCTTCTGCTGACCCCTCGTGCACATAGCTTTTCTATAACCAATACAGCATTAATGCAATTATTACAGGTGGTGGGTTCCTTAAGCAAATTCAGTTTCAACTGAAAATGTAAAGGATAAAGAAGCATGATTCAAATAGAACATACAATTTTAAATAACTTTCCAGTTTACTTCTATAATCAATTTTGCTTCAGGACTAACTGAACACATTGGTAAGCCAATGGCAAGAGGCAAATATGTGCAGTCACCAATCAACAGCTAGCTTCCAGCTCCTGAACCTACTTTGGCATGTTTTTCAACAAAGGATACCAAGAGAACAAAGCTAAGTAGATAAAAGTAGTAAACTGGAAAGTTGTTTAAAATGAATTGCTCTATCTCAGGGGTCGCTAAGTTTACATTATGTATATATTTTTACACATTTTTAAGAATTATTTTTTGGAATTAACTAACTGAATGACAGAACAGTTAGGAATTATTCAAAACTACTTATGATCATGGACAGACATTGAAGTCATAAATTAAAGGGACATGAAACCCAAAGAATTTCTTTCATGATTCAGATGAAGAATACAATTTTAAACATCTTTCAAATTTACTTCTAATCTAATTTGTTTCATTCTATTGGTATCATTTGATGGGCAGCAATGTACTACTGGTTTCTAACTGAGCACATGTGTGAGCCAATAACAATCGGTATATATATGCAGCCTCCAATCAGCAGCTAGAACCTAGGTTATTTGCTGCTCCTGAGCTTTCCTAGATAAATCTTTCAGCAAAGGATAACAAGAGAAGGAAGCAAATTAAATAATAGTAGTAAATTGGAAAATTGTTTAAAATTGTATTCTCTATCTGAATCATGACAGAAAAAATTGGGGTTTCATGTCCCTTTAAGTTTATATCGGAAAGCTCTCAATATGGATGTGAGCTAACAACGACTGATGTTACTGGCAATTACTATAATACTGGTGGGATATGGCTGATCAACTGGATGGCAATTACTGGAATGCAGGTGGGCTTTGTGTGTGGGAAAATTATTAGAATAAAAAAGGAAATTTATGCTTACCTGATAGTTTTTTTATTTTTTTTTAGATACGATGAGTCCACGGATTTCATCCTTACTTCTGGGATTACGCCTCCTGGTCAACAGGAGGAGGCAAAGAGCACCACAGCAGAGCTGTATATATAGCTCCTCCCTTCCCTCCCAACCCAGTCATTCGACCGGAGTTAGGAAGAGAAAGGAAAAGCCAAGGTGCAGAGGTGTCTGAAGTTTAACAAAAATATAATAACCTGTCTCAAGAGAGCAGGGCGGGCCGTGGACTCATCGTATCGAAAAAGAAACAAATTTATCAGGTAAGCATAAATTTCCTTTTCTTTTTCAAGATACGATGAGTCCACGGATTTCATCCTTACTTGTGGGATACAATACCAAAGCTATAGTACACGGATGAAACGGGATGGACAAGACAGGGAACCTAAACAGAAGGCACCACTGCTTGAAGAACTTTCCTCCCAAAAACAGCCTCAGATGAGGCAAATGTATCAAATTTGGAAAATTTGGAAAAAGTGTGAAGAGACGACCAAGTTGCTGCCTTGCAAATCTGTTCAACTGAAGCATTATTTTTGAATGCCCACGAGGAAGCCACAGCCCTAGTGGAATGAGCCGTAATTCGTTCAGGAGGCTGCTGTCCAGCAGTCTCATATGCAAAGCGGATGATACTCTTCAGCCAAAAAGAAAGAGAGGTAGCCGTAGCTTTCTGACCCCTATGTTTCCCAGAAAAAACAACAAACAATGAAGATGATTGGCGAAAATCCTTAGTCGCCTGTAAGTAGAACTTCAAGGCACGGACCACGTCCAAATTATGTAACAGACGCTCCTTCTTAGAAGAAGGGTTAGGACATAAGGAAGGAACAACAATTTTCTGATTAATATTCTTATTTTATCAAAAAACATTTGTTCTCTAAACTGCAATGCCCTCTCAGTACATGAGGGACAAAAAGTAACAGGAGGTTCCACATTGGCATTCAAACATAATGAACATGTAACATTCAGAATATCATCCATGTCAACAAATTAAGCAAAACAAATTTGGTCGTGGATTTACAAACAAAAAATAATCTAATAGGACTGTAAGCAAAAACTGCTGAAATACAATGTGTAACTGTGCCTTTAAATTTGTATTAATAACTTAACAGCACTCACACTCTGGCATATCTAGCACGGGACATATACAAGAAAAAGCCAAAGACTTCTTGTTCTTTAAAAAACCCTCCTGCCGTTAAACTAAAGAGCCTCTGCCGCCTCAACAGTTCTGCTGAGGTGCCTACCTGCTCCTCGGGACTCCGATCTCTGTCCCCAAGTTTACCCTGCCTAAGACCGCTTGCTTCAATATAAAACAATGCGGTCTTGGCAGCCAGCAAAAACACTGATCCGCTCCGTAAGGTATCTTATACAAAACTAACTGCGTGGCTTTTCCTGAGCGCGCGAAGCTAACTCCGCCCTTCGTGGGCGTTAACTAACACGCTAGTGTATTCTGCCGAAAAAAAGACGCACTTCGTATGTCCCAGCACAAGCAGCTGAACAATACCATGCGGTCCGGCCATGTAATGTACACCCAAAACACGCTCTGGAACCTCACAAATAACAATTACCCCTACACTGGAGTCTTGCTCCTAAACCAGGGTCCCCAGCGTCAAGCCCACAGTCAATCTGCGCTCTAACAACAAAGAGTATACAGTGTCCCTTTGTCCTGAGCGCTTGTTAAGCAAAAACTTCCCTTGTCCTGAACTTCCCCCACCGCATCTTCCCATGTAGAGAATAGAGAAGCCCTGAGGTGTATGTGAAACTAAGGAAGTCAGAGGAATAAAAGTAGCAGCAGTTTCTGAGTTTGTTCTGTCCCAAAAAATAAAGCTGCACATACCTTAGTGCTGATCAACAGCATGAAAGTCCCACAGCATCAAGAAGTCTTCTTTCCTTCCTGTCATTCTGTGGAGACATACAGGTTCTTAGTTAATAATTGCTAAGACCATCATGAGAAGGGCAGCACACAGTATGTGAGGCGCAGTGAGAAATTAATCCCACCAGTTCCCAATGCTTTAAAGCCACCTGGAGCTCTGCTATCTAGAGGCTGACAAGGAAAACGGCTACACCCTGTAATAAAATAGTACTCACTGGCACCATTTAAAAATAAAAAACTCTTGATTGAAGAATCTAAACTAACACCTCACTTTACCTCTTCCTACACTAACACAGGCAAAGAGAATGACTGGGTTGGGAGGGAAGGGATGAGCTATATGTACAGCTCTGCTGTGGTGCTCTTTGCCTCCTCCTGTTGACCAGGAGGCGTAATCCCACAAGTAAGGATGAAATCCGTTGACTCATCGTATCTTGAAAAATAAAATAATTCATATTTAATAAATAAAAAAAAAAGAAGATGGAGGGGAGGAAGACAAACAGTGATGTAAGTCCATGTGAAGGCATTAGAAAAACTACTACAAAGAGACAGGTAAAGGGAAGAAAATAAATTAAATATAAGAGAGATTTTTTATATATATATATATATATATATATATATATATATATATATATATATATATATATATATATATATATATATACTTTAATTCCACTATTTCAAGCCAAGACTATACCAACCTCTGCTGGCTTTAGAATGGGAGCATCTTTCTCTGAGCAGCGCGCCGGGTGGGAGGAGTTAAAAATACAATCTAGCTATCCAAGTTGTGCAGTACTACGCAAAGTGCATAGGGAGATTGTAATTTAACTCCTCCTCCGTCGGTTTTCACTGATGTCCAGCCCGGCACTGTAGGGAGTTGCAGCGCAACGAGGGTGACACCATTAGAGGAGATTAATTCCTGCTTGATGGCGTCAAGGACCACCAACATCTTCTCGTGGACTACCAGTGGTCCACGGACCACTGGTTGGCGACCACTGTATCTGAATAGAAGCATTTTTTTGCAATAAACTTGTATTAACAAAAATTATTCTAGTAAAAGTTGTCAATTTTTTGGTGGCACACGTACAAATGTTGTGCAAGTCTTGTTCACCCAAATTCAAACAAACACTGTTTCTGCTCAGAGAGCCAACTGTTGTATGTTTTGTAAGCTATATAACACTGGACTGGACTCCAGATAATATCTTGCAAGCTAATACTTTCGTAATATCCACTAAGATAACATGAAGTGGTAACCTTCTGGTTACCTTCCATCTGCTATTTTACTTTCTTTTATATATAGACATTCTGAAGAACTTTATTTGCATCCTAGCGGGCTATCTCAAAATAATTTTTTCCATATTTCAAATGGGTTAAACATATATTTAAAGGGATACTAAACCCAATAGCTTTCTTTAAGATAGATCAGATAGAGCATGCAATTTTAAGCAACTTTATAATTTACTCCTAATATCAATTTTGCTTCGTTCTCTTGCTATCTTTATTTAAAAAGCAGGAATGTAAAGCTTAGGAGCCGGCCCATTTCTGGTTCAGAACCTGGGTTATGATTGCTTATTGGTAGCTAAATGTACCCATCAATAAGCAAGCGCTATCCAGGGTGCTAAACCTAAAATGGTGCTGAATCGAAAACTGGTAATAGGATTAAATTAGAAAGTTGCTTAAAATAACATGCTCTATTTGAATCATGAAAGTTTATTTTGGCCTAGACTGTCCCTTTAAAATTGCGGCTCTATCTGAATCATGAAATAAAAAAAATAGGGTTTAGTGTCCCTTTTAATGTCAGCTTATCTCCAGAGCAGCTATGCCCTACTAGGACCTTGCCGAACACATCTGCTGAGCCAATGACAAGCAGTGTATGAGTGTAGCCACCAATAATCAGCTAGCTCCAAGTAGTGCATTCCTGCTCTTGAGCCTACCTAGGCAGGCTTTATTAACAAAGGATAGCAAGGGAACAAAGGAAATATGATAAAGTAAATTAAATTAAGAAGTCTCAACAAGTCATACTCTATCTGGACCATGAAAGTTTAATTTTCACTTTATGTCCCTTTAAGGTTACTGAACTTTTTGATGCTAAACTGTTTTTCAGGTGCTTTCAGCTTTAGATAGCGCACACAGGATTCTTTGAAACTTGCCATTTTGTGGGGGATACCTAGTGACTAAATTAACAGGTTGAGCATTTTTAGAGTTAATTTTAAAAACAAAATGCCACTTTCCATTAACACTGAAAACAAATAGCTGTAACTATAGCCAAAAAAATCAGCACTCATCTTTATAAAACCTTTTTATGCAGGTAAATTGCATTGTCTAATAATGCTTCCTTGGAAAAAAGAAGAGCTGTGGAGGTGATGTATAACAGTTTAAAGGGATGGCAAATTATACATACGGGCACATTAAATATAAACTCTCCTTATAAAACATATGTGTATATATGTTTTGTTATTATTTATATATTTTTTCTTTTTGCTTTAAATCATTACAATATCTTCTTTAATGTCACTCACACGTCGGCCTATCTCAAAACTTTGTGTAGAGCAATGACATTTTCTCTTGAATCTTCCAATCGTGTTAGCTTGCATACTTCCATGGGCTGCATGACGTAGTAGAGCTATACTCGCTCTTTGGAGCCCAATGCTTTTTCCCTGGACATGCCGAACGCACGTGCATTTGGCTAACGGGATTCCCTCTAACGTAGCTGTAAACAGTGATTCCAAACCCAATTTTGAAATCACTGTTTACACGTCAATGTAAAACTATCCAGCTTTGCATGAACGCTAGCTCAATTACAAATGCTGCAGACCTGCTGTCACAAAGTAACCTAAGGAACATGGATTCAATTTTCTCTACAACCGCATCATGTGACAGCCATCCGCCAAATCACAAAATGCATATATGTATAGTCTGAATTCTTGCACATGCTCAGTAAGAGTTGGTGCCTCAAAAACTGCATATAAAAAGACTGTGCACATTTAGACGATGGTAGTGAATTGGAAAGTTATTCAAACTTGTGTGCTCTATTAGAATCATGAAAGTTTAATTTTGACTTTAGTGGTCCATTAATACTAATGTGTTTAGAGAAGAGGCAGCCTCGGCATCCAGTCCTGCACCCATATTCTACTCTGTCACACGCCCCTGACACACTTGTTTAAAACCATGACCAAGTCTGCAGATTTTACACATTGTTCAGGAAGGGGCCACTTCCTGACCATGGATGGTGCTAATTGTATCCCCACCATAGGATGTCTTAGCGGTGCTGCTGGCTGCAAAGCCTGTAGACAACTTAGGAGGGGAGCATAGGGTTTTATTAAATGTAACTATATTGTTTAGTAATTACACTCTCTCTTTGTACACGTGTGTATGTGGCACTATCAGGAGTGCGCTGTGCTGTCAAAGTAGAGAGCAGGTGGGACCACTAAGAAGTAGTGGTAGGGGCGGAGGATAAACAGAGACTTGATTAGAATAAAAAATATCATTTTAAAGGGATATGAAACCCAATTTTCTTTCATGATTCAGATAAAGCAAGCAATTTTAAGCAATTTTCTAATTTACTCCTATTATCATTTTTTCTTTGTTCTCTTGATATCTTTATTTGAAGAAAGAAGGAATGTAACCTTAGGAGCTGGACCATTTTTGGTTTAGAACCCTGGGTAGCACTTGCTGATTGGAGTTTAATTTTTACTTTATTGACCCTTTAAAATGAATGTAAATTTGAATGAATAAGTGCCCGGCTTTTAAAAATACTATTTAAGACAGGGGCACTTTTATTCATTAAACTTTACATTGCAGCATTTTTTTTAAATACTTACCTTTTGCCTTAGGAAACCCAGACCGGCGATCCTGCAGCTACTCTGTACTTAGCACAGCAATGACGAAACCGTCTTACGAGATGGAAGCTCCGGGGTGCACGCCATAATTGGAGGAAACTGGTTTTGTCATTGCCGAGGTAAGAACAGAGGAGCTGCAAAAGTTTTTTTTTAAACGCTGCAATGTAAAGTTTAATGAATGAAAGTGCCCCTTTTTATAATAGTGTTTATAAAAACCGGGCACTCATTCATTCAACTTTACATTCACATTAAGACTAGCCACCAATCAGTAAGCGCTACCCAGGGTGCTGAACAAAAAAATGAGCCAGCTCCTAAGCTTACATTCCTGCTTTTCAAATAAAAATACCAAGAGAATGAAGAAAAAATTATAATATGAGCAAATTAGAAAGTTGCTTAATGTCATGCTCTATCTGAATCCTGAAAGAAAAAAAAATTGTGTTTCATATCCCTTTAACACACATGGTGATTATAATAACACTTACATTTTAGCAGACTACATTTATGATACGTATAATTTGTCATCACTTTAAATATGTAAGACATTCTAAGTAAACGTAGAGCTGTTGTACCAGATATTAATTTGCATGGTGCTGTAACCTAGAAGACAGTGTGTATATATATAGCATTTATTTACACACACACTCTCTCTTTACAATGAAAATAAAAACTGGGATTATTAATGGCAAATAATAAACTGAGTAAATTTTACAAACAAACAGACAATTTAAACAAAATCTTTTTGTTGACAAAAACACAAAACTAATATTAAACAAAGTTAGCTACACAGTGCTACCTATAAAGGAAATACCAAATATTCCTCAAGCAGACAAAAGTTTTGACAAGCTACAACAGGATACTATCAGCTTTTACATGTTGGCTGTGCTATAAAAGGACAGTCCTCAAGATAACTACTCAACATATTCAAAATTCTCTAATAAAAAAATCACATATTCCCCCCCCCCCCCCCAATAATTAGGCATTCAATAACAGCTCATACTATTTCACTGATATATGATAAATATCATCTTTTTAAAGAAATAAAGAGTGGCAAGATTAATTTCCTAAAACAATCTCTTTAAAAACAAACTCCACTTAAGACATTGCCCATATGCTGCAAAATAAGTTCAAATTTTCCTAGCTTCTGGGTGCGTGTAATTGGTATTTAGCTTTTGTTAATAAAATAATAAATTATATACACACACACACACATATATATATATATACACACATTATATATATGTACACACACACACTATATATATATATATACACACACATATACATACACACACACACACCTCTCTCATATATATATATATATATATATATATATATATATATATATATACACACACACACACACACATACATATATATATATATATACACACACACACCTCTCTCATATATATATATATATATATACACACACACACACACACCTCTCTCATATATATATATATATATATATATACACACACACACACACACATCTCTCTCTCTCTCTCTCTCTCTCTCTCTCTCTCTCTCTCTCTCTCTCTCTCTCTCTATATATATATATATATATACACACACACCTCTCTCTCTCTCTCTCTCTCTCTCTCTCTCTCTCTCTCTCTCTCTCTCTCTCTCTCTCTCTCTATATATATATATATATATATATATATATATACACACACACATCTCTCTCTCTCTCTCTATATATATATATATATATATATATATATATATATATATATACACACACACACACATCTCTCTCTCTCTCTCTCTCTCTCTCTCTCTCTATATATATATATATATATATATATATACACACACACATCTCTCTCTCTCTCTCTCTCTCTCTCTCTCTCTCTCTCTCTCTCTCTCTCTCTCTCTCTCTCTCTCTCTCTCTCTCTATATATATATATATATATATATATATATATATATACACACACACAGCACACACATCTCTCTCTCTCTCTCTCTCTCTCTCTCTCTCTCTATATATATATATATATATATATATATATATATATATATATATATACACACACACATCTCTCTCTCTCTCTCTCTATATATATATATATATATATATATATATATATATATATATATATATATATATATATATATATATATATATATATATATATATATATATACATACACACACACACACACACATCTCTCTCTCTCTCTCTCTCTCTCTATATATATATATATATATATATATATATATATATATACACACACAGCACACACACACTATCTTGCATATACAAAATATGAAAATGCCCTCAGGTAAGTGATTACCTGACTGACGTGTAATAGCACAATAAAAAGAATGTAATCTTTTCAATATGGTTAGCTAAGAGCTCCCAAAACAAACCTGTCTGAAAAGCATTATAGAAGTTTAATTATAAAAAAGCACACTACTTTCACATTACTGTGCTGTATGCGTTTATTGAAGCAATCTCAGATCCAATTGTAATAAATTGAAGTTAGAAACAGTTCTCATTGGTGTTAAAATGTTCTTTCTCTGCAAGATAAAGATCTTATTTTTGCATAGTGTGTTTGCTAAGTGCAATCTATTCAATAAAAATCAGCATAACAAAAACATTCAGAAAATGAATTTAAAAAAGTTTTAGATGCTAAAGCTCCTTTTAGATTGTATTTTTCCCAATAGCAATATGCATTAACAAAGGAGAGTTATGCCAGATAAAATATTTATGATGCACAGAAAGCTGGGTTTGCATTCTGTAAACAATTACTTGTCTCAATATTTGTAGACAATTTGTCCCCCTCTACAAAGTTGCCTTTATTCTCTAAACGTATCGTTAAACACATTACACCACCAGAAGATACACGTTTAACAAAGCTCTCAGAAACCTACATACATAACATTACACTATAGATCATGCAGACACAACACTCCTGCTTTGCAAAAGATAAAAGAAAGCTTAATCACATTGTGCCAGAAAGCAACACAGCGAATAATTGCTCTTGGAACTTTAGAGAGATGCTGGTACAACACAGGGAGAAAAACATGTTTTAGAAAATAAATGAATAATAGTAATAAGGTTTCAGCACGTACCTGAAGTCCTCGTCTTCTAAGAATGCTAGACTCATCCATAGCAATATTAGGCATGTTAGCAATTCTCCCACAACAGTATAGGCATAAGCATGCTGTAAAGTACACTGTACCTTAGACTTGAGGCTAATTCAGATCTAGCAGCTGCTAAACACTTACATCACGGTTTACGTGATTGGAGAGGGGCGGTCAGCTGACCAAGCTTTTCTTATTCACTCCAACAACTTCAAAGATTATGAATGCATGCAGTACTGAGCCACACAGCAGCAAGTGAAATGCAAAGCCCTCACGTTCTGCAGGAGCTGCTATTAGACTGAGGAAATCCTGGAAGTGCTGTTAGGTCCATAACAATACCGCTGGCATCCTGTGCTTCAGCTGCTTCAGGGACGCACATGAGGTCAAGTACTGAGGCAACTAAAAGGGTTTTTTAGAATGGAGGCAGCAGTGACACCTCAGCAAAAGAATCCAGAGGAATGTGATGGTGCAAAACTGGCACAGCTGGCCAGTGAAGCAGCAAAAACAAGTCTGGCTCATTTGGTACCATCAAAGAAAAGCTCAACAAAACTGCTCTTCAAATCATGAAGGGACTTTACAGCTTCCAGTACACTTCTAGCTAATACCCTAACAGATTTACATATACTGCATGAAGCTTTATCCCGAGAGCCAGGGAACATTTCTCTGTTTATTACTTAATAGAAATTGATTTATTATTTTGTATATATACAAATAATAAAGATAAGATGGCAGATAACTTAATCTTTGTTTCAGCCAATAAGAATCCAGCTATGATTTCAATCATATGCAATTTCACAGTCTGCCTCCGCTTGTTTTCTGTGCTCATTCTCATCTTATTGCAATTCAGTGTGACCACGGAATGAATTTTAAGTATTCTCCTGGCCCATAAGCTTTTCATCCATAAACAAAATGGAATAATAACTTGTTAATCAAAGAAATACCAATGCTACTGCTGCAAAGAGCGCTTATTACTGACAGATACCGATTTTGATTGCATCGTCTAAGAGTTTGCATTTGCCCTTTAGTTTATTATGTGCGTTTAAGGTCAGTGATCAAATCTTTTCAGTAGAAGAATAAAAAACTACAAGTGTGACAGTTACAGTTTTGATGAATTTTTCAAACTCAACCCAAGGTAAACTCTTCAGGTTTTGTAAACATTTTTTTAACTATTTCGTTGAATGTATATTTAAAGCAAGCACACACAAACTGCATTTATCATTCACCTCTGCTCATAGGCTTGTTTACCAGCTGCAGATGGGCACAGCTTGGCTAATTAACATGCAGGGTCACTGGTCATAGCTGCCAACATTTGGAGAAAAAAAATCCAGGTACACTTTGGAGCATAGCCACGCCCATTTATGGATTGCATAGCTCCACCCATTCCAGTCCACCTCAAAACAAGCATGTAAAATACTAGTAGTTTAATTTAGTCATACTGATAGCTTAAGGGGATAGGAAAAAATATACTTTCATGAATCAGACAGATCATGTAATTTGTAAATTCACTTTTATTATCAAATTTACTCTGTTCTCTTGGGTACATTTGTTGAAAAGAATATGTACAATGAACTACTGGGACCTAGCTGTTGATTGATGACTTAACACATTTGTCTTTTGTTATTGGCTCACCAGATATGTTAAGGTAGCTCCCAGTAGTGCACTGCTGCTCTGGCGATGACTTTAACTATGTGTTTAATCAATTTCTATGCTTTTAAACACAGTTATATGCAAGCAAAAGTGCTAACATACAGTATTAGAGCATTTTCTTTTTACAGTGTTACAGCCCTTTAATGCAGGTTAAATCATCAAGCTCCTTATCTCCTCCCTTACTTAAAGCACACAACTGGCAAAGGAAGAAAAACTTCACAGTACCAAACCAAGCAAGCAATGGTTAAATTAATAACCCTTTAGCATCTGTATAGCACACTACAAAGAAACCTAGTTTATATAGATGTTACACAGCCTGAAATTAGACAGATATTACCACAATATGTTTAACCTGCTAACTGCTGTGTTGGGGCCACAGGAATAAAAAAACAGTATGTGCTGATATACTGAAAATGTGTTTGTTGTGTTTTACTTGTAATAAAAAACACTATTGAAAGATTCACTAGCAGGTGGCATTCTAGTCTACCCACCCTGGTATTACACATCTTATGGCTCCCCCTTACCTGACTACATATTACATTCTAGTCTACCCACCCTGGTATTACACATCACATGGCTCCCCCTTACCTGACTACATATTACATTCTAGTCTACCCACCCTGGTATTACACATCTCATGGCTCCCCCTTACCTGACTACATATTACATTCTAGTCACCCTGGTATTACACATCACATGGCTCCCCCTTACCTGACTACATATTACATTCTAGTCTACCCACCCTGGTATTACACATCTCATGACTCCCCCTTACCTGACTACATATTACATTCTAGTCTACCCACCCTGGTATTACACATCACATGGCTCCCCCTTACCTGACTACATATTACATTCTAGTCTACCCACCCTGGTATTACACATCTCATGGCTCCCCCTTACCTGACTACACATTACATTCTAGTCTACCCACCCTGGTATTACACATCTCATGGCTCCCCCTTACCTGACTACATATTACATTCTAGTCTACCCACCCTGGTATTACACATCTCATGGCTCCCCCTTACCTGACTACATATTACATTCTAGTCTACCCACCCTGGTATTACACATCTCATGGCTCCCCCTTACCTGACTACACATTACATTCTAGTCTACCCACCCTGGTATTACACATCACATGGCTCCCCCTTACCTGACTACATATTACATTCTAGTCTACCCACCCTGGTATTACACATCACATGGCTCCCCCTTACCTGACTACATATTACATTCTAGTCTACCCACCCTGGTATTACACATCTCATGGCTCCCCCTTACCTGACTACATATTACATTCTAGTCTACCCACCCTGGTATTACACATCACATGGCTCTCCCTTACCTGACTACATATTACATTCTAGTCTACCCACCCTGGTATTACACATCTCATGGCTTCCCCTTACCTGACTACATATTACATTCTAGTCTACCCACCCTGGTATTACACATCACATGGCTCCCCCTTACCTGACTACATATTACATTCTAGTCTACACACCCTGGTATTACACATCTCATGGCTCCCCCTTACCTGACTACATATTACATTCTAGTCTACCCACCCTGGTATTACACATCACATGGCTCCCCCTTACCTGACTACATATTACATTCTAGTCTACCCACCCTGGTATTACACATCACATGGCTCCCCCTTACCTGACTACATATTACATTCTAGTCTACCCACCCTGGTATTACACATCTCATGGCTCCCCCTTACCTGACTACATATTACATTCTAGTCTACCCACCCTGGTATTACACATCTCATGGCTCCCCCTTACCTGACTACATATTACATTCTAGTCTACCCACCCTGGTATTACACATCTCATGGCTCCCCCTTACCTGACTACATATTACATTCTAGTCTACCCACCCTGGTATTACACATCACATGGCTCCCCCTTACCTGACTACATATTACATTCTAGTCTACCCACCCTGGTATTACACATCACATGGCTCCCCCTTACCTGACTACATATTACATTCTAGTCTACCCACCCTGGTATTACACATCACATGGCTCCCCCTTACCTGACTACATATTACATTCTAGTCTACCCACCCTGGTATTACACATCTCATGGCTCCCCCTTACCTGACTACATATTACATTCTAGTCTACCCACCCTGGTATTACACATCTCATGGCTCCCCCTTACCTGACTACATATTACATTCTAGTCTACCCACCCTGATATTACACATCTCATGGCTCCCCCTTACCTGACTACATATTACATTCTAGTCTACCCACCCTGGTATTACACATCACATGGCTCCCCCTTACCTGACTACACATTGTATTCTAGTATACCCACCCTGGTATTACACATCTCATGGCTCCCCCTTACCTGACTACATATTACATTCTAGTCTACCCACCCTGGTATTACACATCACATGGCTCCCCCTTACCTGACTACATATTACATTCTAGTCTACCCACCCTGGTATTACACATCACATGGCTCCCCCTTACCTGACTACACATTGTATTCTAGTCTACCCACCCTGGTATTACACATCTCATGGCTCCCCCTTACCTGACTACATATTACATTCTAGTCTACCCACCCTGGTATTACACATCACATGGCTCCCCCTTACCTGACTACACATTGTATTCTAGTATACCCACCCTGGTATTACACATCTCATGGCTCCCCCTTACCTGACTACATATTACATTCTAGTCTACCCACCCTGGTATTACACATCACATGGCTCCCCCTTACCTGACTACACATTGTATTCTAGTATACCCACCCTGGTATTACACATCACATGGCTCCCCCTTACCTGACTACACATTGTATTCTAGTATACCCACCCTGGTATTACACATCACATGGCTCCCCCTTACCTGACTACATATTACATTCTTGTCTACCCACCCTGGTATTACACATCACATGGCTCCCCCTTACCTGACTACATATTACATTCTAGTCTACCCACCCTGGTATTACACATCTCATTTCCCCCTTACCTGACTACATATTACATTCTAGTCTACCCACCCTGGTATTACACATCTCATGGCTCCCCCTTACCTGACTACATATTACATTCTAGTCTACCCACCCTGGTATTACACATCTCATGGCTCCCCCTTACCTGACTACATATTACATTCTAGTCTACCCACCCTGGTATTACACATCTCATGGCTCCCCCTTACCTGACTACAT